>NC_142171.1:50113269-50230726 GCF_029865625.1 Vigna umbellata | reverse complement strand
TGAGACTGGCAAACAATCAAGCCATCCTTAAGATTATGCTTGAAACTTGCAAAGGAAACCATTCATATAGATTTTGAATTTCAATTCTTTGATCACCATGAGACATGTCACATATTCAAGCAATCTTCACTTGGCCAACGCTGTAGCAAAACTACCAGCTTAACTCCAACTCCCTCTTGTAGGAAACCATGACCATTTAGCATATTGGTGACCCTAAGTGATATATAACCCCAAATGAAACCAAAACTTTAGTACAAGCACAAAATTTGTAACTTGTATCTTTGAATTAAAGAATATGTGGTAACCGCTTCATCACTAGTTATAGCCACCCTTTCAGCTACTCAAAAATTTTCTTCTCCTTTCCTTCTACAGTGCTCTAAAATCATTAGCATTGTATTTCCTTACAAATCAAACTTATTGATTTGCTTCTTCTTCTGGTACTTGAAATCCTCCACCTTAACCTAAGATCAAACCTTCCCCATGTGAACCATTTTTCTTGAAACATCTTTTCTATTATTGACTTTAATGCTATCACTTACTAAAAAGATCCAACCATATCCTTGTGATCTTTGAACTTATTATAAAACCATTATGATACTTCATTGTTATCAAAGACTATGTTTCCCTAGCTTAGAAAACATTACCCTGCCTAACTGATCTTCAAGTTGTACTTCATCTTATTCTCCTTTTCTAAAAAATTGATCCCCTTTGTTCGCTTGCGGGTTCTTATACCCTTTTTAGTTTTAACCTCAAAACTTCCATCACTTTCCACCTTCAGGCCACAAACATTGCTAAGAAGTTGTTACTGAACTCCAACATCATTCCCCATCCTTTGAAATCCAAACCTCAAATTTTCTAACTCCTAAAGTTCAACACACTACTCCATATTTTCGAGGCCAAAACTTGTCTCTAAGGCCTTATCCAAAACTCATTGAAAGACCCAAGGAAAATAAAATATCTGAAAAGGTAGTGGGCGTGGATGTTATTAATTAAAATAAGAAAAGATAAGTTATGCAAAACTGAAGAGTAAAATACTTGGTTAGTGCTCCTTGTTATGAGTTGGAGGTCATTGGTTTATTTCTTATTGTGCATAAGACATACTTAATTTCTTTTATTTATTTATATAATATGAACGTGTATGTGTGATATTGTTTGTAATGTTTGGTGCGCATGTGTATGACAAGATAATTGTGATAATTTGTTTGTTTTGGTGTGTTTGTTTAGAGCTTAGGGATGGTATGTTCGATCCTTGGCTAGAGCAAATTATTTTTTTTGGGTTTGGCCTTTTTGGTGAAAGAGAAGAGATGGGAATAAATTCGTTGTATCAAGTCACAAGCACGGGAAATAAAAGTTAATTAGAGAATTAACGTGATTATTTAACGTAGGATGTTCTTAGGATTTGTGATCAATAATCCAACATGCAAAATAAGGCAAAAAAGGAAAAAAATTTAAATGAAATATTTAATTAAGGATCAATCAGAGTTAAAATATATTTTATTTTGATTTTATTTTACAATAATAGTCTTTAACAGAGGCTTGAGGGATAAACCTAGACACTCTGAAATTAGGGTTAGATGTGTCTTCTATTTAAGATAGGTTAAGATAGAAACCTTACACAGCGAGAAAAAGAGGCAAAAATGTGAGTGTGCTATGAGGGAAAAAAAAGGTTCATATTGAAGGATTGTGAGAGCTCGTGGGTGCACTAGAAGGGCGTCTTCTGATCAAGGATAGGAATTAGTGAAATGGGAGTTATCCTTTTTATTTGTTTTCCTTTTTTTTCTTGTTATATGTCGTGTTTATGTTGTGATTGAGTTGTTCTGTACTATGGTTTCTTAATGGCCTTTCAATTCAATGAATACATACATGGAAACTTCACAAAACGTTTGCGTGTACGATTATAGTGATATATATTTTTTCAATTCTTAAAGTTATGATTTGTTGCATGTGAATAAATTTTCTTGGATATATAAATTACTACATGATGTATGACTGTTGTAAGTATTTTGGATATACTTATTGATTCTGTGTAGAACAATGTTAGCAATATTTGTGTTTTGGTGTTTTGTAAAGGTTTAAAATGTGGTGAATTTTCATAAGGAAGTAGTGTATAAGTGTTAGTTAATCACAAATGCAAGTTTGTCATGTTGTTTGAATTTATTTTGGATTTCTTTCACTAAGTTGAAACAATGATGTTATAAGTGTGAACCATGTTGTTTTGTATGTTATCGTGTTGTGTTTTGTACGTTGAGAAAATACTTACAAGCCTTATAAAGTCATAAGCTTACTTTTGTAAGAAGAGAGAAAATTCTTCAAGGTCTATTAGATTGAGTTGTATTGTAAACACATCTTCTCTGTGAGATTTATCGTCTAAGAGTTGTAAACAATATGATTGATTGTACATTCTGAAGAGAATTCAAACACTTGATTATTAACTCAATTGAGTTAAATGCCTACTAGGCAGCGTAACAGGAGTTACCAAGATTGTCTAGTGGAAACCAGGAGCGAGTGAAACTCAACTAGGTAACGTATCATGTAGATACCATAATTTTTAATGGAAACCAGGAGTGATTTAAACTCAACTAGTCAGCATAACAGGTGTTACCAAGATTGACTAGGGTTACCAAGAGTGATTTAGAATACTGAACTAGTCAGCGTAACAAGTGTTACCAAGATTGACTATGTATAACCAGGAGTGGTGCTAATACTCAATTCCCAACACTGGAGCACTTACCGAGAAAACCAGTTTCCAACACTTGGAATATATCTCATTTAAAATTTTATTTCAACTAGTAACTTGTTGAACAACTAAATAACATTAAAACCCTATGTGTACTCTTTCCTTACCCTGTCTTTTATCCCTTAGAAAGGTTTTGGCTGGGAAGGTTTTAATGAGGCACCTCATTCAATAAAACAAGGGTTTATTCGCACAAGTCTTCTTTAAACTGTTTCATAGGAAATCAAGTTTCTTACCAGCTACCACGTTGGTCCTGGCCAAACTTTCTTGTAATTCCCTACCTACTACCTTGTCAGTCCTAGTTGAACCTACCATGCAATCCCCTACCAACTACCTTGTCGGTCCTGGTTGAACCTCTCATGCAATTCAGTGTAGACTACATTGTCAATCCTAGTTGAACCATAGTTTTCTGTCGATTACCTTATTGGTCCTTGTTGGACCTTCCATATAGTTTCTTACCGACTACCTTGTTGGTCATGATTAAACCTTTTATATAAGGTAGTCAATCCGAATACAACCTTAACGACACATGCATTTCAAAGTAATAAAAAAGTACTTCTTTAAGATTTTAATTTTAAGGTCTGGATCTCCTTTACCACAAGGCTATTTCCCACCCATTCATGAAAGTTTAGAAAGTTAAAGAAAGACTACTCCATTGAGAATAACATCCATAACCATCCAAGGAATAATAGCTCAGCCATATCACATTATATAAGACGGTTCCATGTCCAACGAAGAGGTGACTGATCAAAGAAAGCGGTGCCCAACCACACCATTTGAAACTGAAATCAAGACACGAAATTGGCTCTTTGTGCGTCGAAGTGTGATACTAAAGGAACATATATGATTCTATATCTATACCCGAATATATCTCTATAAGAATTTTGTTAGCCAATTTCTTGAGAGCCAGTCTAAAACATCAATGCCGCTAAGACTGGCCTATAAGAGTTATAAGTTATGACAAAAATATCATGCAAATGATATATCTTGGAAGTATGTAAGCAGTTGCACTGAAAAGTACAAAAAGTAGAGTCCAAAGGAATGACAATCACTGCATTTCCTTAGATTTTATCTTTTGGATGGAGGCCGATGATGTTGTACCATTAATTTTCAGCATCAAGTATTCTTTAGCCATTTCTAATGGTAAACACTGCAATATGATTGCACTAAGAGGCCTCGACGTCGTCACTAGCATCCTCTGAATCTGAACCATCAACCATCTTCTCAAGTGCATCAAGACTCCCAGCTTCAGAGACCGTGTGGATTCTGAGTTTGTCAGCATCTTCACTGAGAAAGGAAAACAAAGCATTCTCCCTTAGCATGTACAATGATTTGTCATTACTTCCTATGTTCTTATTTTGATGACAGAGACAGTTTGTTCATAAAATAGAAAAAAAAAACATGTTCAAATGGATTTCTAGCATGCTTCTACACATCCTAGTCATCTGAACTCTTTGATGTTTTGCATAAGAATGCTGATAGAGTTATCAAGTTTGTCAATAAAATTCAAGTGAAAGAGCGGTAAGAAGTAAGATTCTAAATATTGATTGAAACAATCATAAAAGCAAGCATATAGAGCATACTCTGTAACACCGAAGATTTCCTTTACAACCAAGGAGCTATCTCTTGAACAAAACTCTGGCAGCTGGAAACAGATTAGTAGGAGAAAATTTTAATCAAGTCATACATTAAACTCATAACAGACATAATTACTCGTATGGTCATTCAATGCCTTTTAAATGCACAAGGCTATCCACATATGGGACTTGGGTATGATAGATGCAGCCTTGCTCCCACCAGTGTAGAGGCTGTTTCCAAGACTTTTAACCCATGGCTCCAAGGAAACAATCCTACGGTGAACCAAGACTCAGTCTCGGGAGCCTTTTCATTAAAAAATTGATTGACAAAAAGTGTTTTCAAAGTCACAAGGCAACAGACTTACCATTGTGCCAAGATTGACCCTGCCATGGGCCTTTTTACATTAAAAAATTGAAAAATATAATATCAAACTTTCGGAACAGTAAGCAATTACTTACTCCAATTTTAAGCTAATACGCACCCAAGAATAACAGATTTCTTTCTGAAACCATAATTAAACTACGTGCAACGTTTTAAGAATTTCCCTAACACATTTTAAATTACAAAACAAAAAAATAATTTTTCCTGTAAAAATACGACACTTAATTTCAGTGTCGTGGTTTCCAAATATTTGTTCAAGAAATCCTAGAAACAACAATGGTACCAAAGACATTTAAAAGTGCTTATTTTATGCTAGATAAACAAATAGACAAACAGAATTTCTATCAAATTGATAGTGTGGTCACTTACCTCGGACAGATAGAAGACCTTTCCAAAAAGGGCCTGGACAGCTATTTTTCTCTTGAAACCCTTTTCAGTATAACCTGACTTATCCATCACAATAGGGCCTAAAAATAAATCAAATGTAATTGCAGTCAGCGAATAAAAATAATGGGGTCCCGAATTTAAACAGATTTACGTAATTACATTCGTAAGGCAATATATTTCTCAGAATAAATGAAAAAAAAAATTGAAGGGGAGACAGAGATCAGTTCTCTACTCTCTTATAGTCAATACCTGATCTTTCTATCTCTCAAGTTACTATTATTTAAAAGCATGTTAGGCTCAAAATAGCTGCTGTCTTAAACACAGCACTTTATAAAAGTTTTGCAACTTCACAATAAGTGCAGCTATTTCAAATTTGAACTCTGATTCATGCTTCAAGAATTAGAGAATAAATATATATGAAAAGATCATGCAGAAATATACGATGCTAAAGCGAACAAATTACCACAAATATTGGTAAACTAAGGCAAGCTGCAAGGTACTGGCAAAGTAAAGTAAGGAGGAAGAAAGAAAAAGAATGCAAGAGGATCTGCATTACTGCTCTGAGACTTTCTAAGAAGGATTTCCTCCAGTGGAAAGAATGAGATACAACTGTGGGAAATTAAAAAGCCCTATCTCTTGAGCAAACTCTCCAACTATCAAAACTGATGCTCTTTCTAATTGGTTATCCCTCTCTATTGTAACTATCCCCCTTTTCCATATTCTTTATTCAGCTAATCACTGCAGCGTCAGAGGTCTCTAATTTGGCCCATGTAGACCTTCTACGGTATAGAATTTATTAATTGGGGACAGAACAATACACCCCTTCAAAATATTTACTTTGTCCTCAGTGTGAAAGACTGGGAATTGCTTCTGATGACATCGAACAATTATCAAGAATCCTCACAAGTGGGCAGATCACACCAATGAACGAGGACTTCTACTTTCCTGAAGGACAATGATGAGCAACTGGGACAGATTCAAGGGTGACTCGTAATTCCAAGTCATCTATCAAAGATAAAGGAAGAGGTTTGAACCACAGTGGAAGGGGCAACAACTCTCTTTAATAATGATACTGGGAAACCTGGGTGAACAGAATTCACACTATTCGAAGGAAGCAGCTATTATTGGCAAGTTGCTGCATTTTTCCTTTTAGATTTGATAAGGACCATAGTATGGTACACCCAACTTCTCAAACTTTTTACTCATCAAGTTTTTTATTAAGGGTATAATTTGGTCTATCTTCAACACATATAGACTTTGATACTATCTTAGAAAATAAACTTTTAACATAACTATACAAAATTGGCTTGTAAAATGAAATTTGCCCCCACTTATATACTATAACTTGATCATATTTTTAGCCAATGTGGGCTATTGAACACAATGTCCTCATGTTAGAGAATGGACATCTCAAGTATAGGATTAGATATTTGTGGGTGGTTCGATAGTGACATGATAGTGAATGACATGATAAACTCAACAACCTTTGTTAGAATAAGCTTTATGGCATCTTAGAAAATGGTTTTCAACCTAACTCAACATCACAAAATCAGCTTGTAAAGTAAGATCTTCATCCACTTGTATACTATAATTTGGTCATATCACTCCCCATAGTCTAATGGATCATATAGATGTCATGTCACTCATGCTTGCATGGTCAAGTGCGATATGTCTTTGGAATTGGGATAGCTCATTTTAAGGTAGGAATTGTTAATCCCCAAGTGCTCTAGATAGTTTAGAAGAAATAATGTTGGATTGAACATAAGCCAATCAATACCCATATGGATCCAAATGTCAAGTTGCTACCATATCAAAGGGAGTCTTTCTAGATTCGGGAAGATATGGAAGGTTAGTTGGAAACCTAAATTACTTGACCATAATGAGACCGGACATTTCATTTGTAGCAAGTGTTGTTATTTAGTTACTGAATTCTCCCTAAGATTGTCATTGATATTTGGTAGCAAGAATTCCAAGATACATAAAAGTAATTCTAGGAGAGTTCCAGCATACAGAAACAGTGACCATCAGAACCTCGGGCAAGTTGCCCAGCTGATAGAAATCCATACCAAGATCTAGACCAAGTGCAGAGATTGAGTATCAAGCTATGATTCTCACTTCATTTGAGCTCATATGGCACAAACAACTTCTCCAAGAGTAGAGTTCCGGTAAAATACAAGCTATAACTCTAATTTGTAATAACCAGGAAATCTTGCATATTGGATCCAATTTAGTCTTCAACAGAAAACCAAGCATATTAAGATTGATTGTTATTTTAACAATGAGAAGGTAATGTTTGAGGAATTGCTAGCTTATTTGATTGCTGCAATAAACAATTAACAAATGATTTCAAGAAGTCTCTATACGGAGCAAGGATAACTAACACATTTGGAAAGCATGGTACATACAATTATAAGAGGTTCAACTTGAGGGAGAACGTTGAAATATGACGTAAATTTGGTTGGCTTTAGTATTTGATTTTGATTTTATTTGTATTAATAATGATAGAGTTATTCCCTATTTTCTTGTATGATCTTATGACAATCTCTGCAAGGCTTACTCCTTTAGAAGATAGTTAGTTGAAAGAAAGAAACCATGAAAGTCATCAATATGTAACCATACACTCTTTTATGTAATTACAATAGCCAATAACAAGATAAAAGGGCATTTAGATAGTGTCTGTGGAAGGAAAAGATAAAATGGCATCTGCAACTCCGTAGGTTGTTTAGAGTCCTGTCCATATTTTTTGCACAAGTACATTCTCTTACTCCATAGCCATCCAGTTATTTACTACTAAAAACTATTCCATTACTTAAGATTAAAAAGAGAGAAATATATTCTGGAGGGCTTGAAAGACCCTTCTTATGATCTTCTATTTATAATGGAAAATCTTATACAAGAGAGCATGGAAGATCAAAGATCTGTACTAAACACCTAGGTACAGCTGATAGATGTTTCTAACACACTACTCCCTACTTAGACTTAATGATTACTCTATAACACTTAGATTTAATAATTACATCTAATAATTACTTCTAACACCATTTACAACATACAAGAATTATTGTCAATGACAAATTTATACTTCAATTCAATGAAAAATAAGCCAAAGAAAAATTAAAATAACAAAATAAATTTGCCTCTGTTATTACGTGGCCACCTGTATATTAGGCCGCCTTTCAATTAACATCAACTATGGCAAGAAGCCTAGAAGGAAATTACGACAATTTAGAGTACTTGACACCATATACTGGGATACTAACCCCTTGTGAATATACATAACAAAGAGAAAAATAAATTGTTTGACAGTTTATGAGAATTTGATTACTTTTCCTAGATCTTATCCAAAACAAACAACCATTTACCAAGGGTGATCAACTAAACATCTAGCCCAATGTTAAAAATACATTACCTTTGTCTCGCACAATTCGTCGTGAAATTTCATTCAGAATCTCTGCAACGTGAGAATCACTTAGCATAGAAGCTCTTCTAAGCTGAATTAAATCAGCTACCATGTCAGGATTGAATGCTTTCTCATTTAGAGAATAGCGGATATACTTGCGCAAAATTTCTTCCAAACCAAAACCTGTCTGCATGTGATATACAGCTGTTACTTAAAATCATATGACATATATGCACAAGCACGCAAAAGTTGTCAGGGCAAGTAAAAAGAAACTATTTTTTCCCATGACATTTTCCCCGGCAAGCAAATGGAAGGCAAGGAAATATTTCCTGACCAAGACTGATATTAAGATCCTTCACATTGAAAAACTCCAAACAATTTCACCTTGGCATGTATCATGCTTAGGAATGACACAAGCACCAATAATTTATTTTTTCTAAGGTCATACAAGAAAAATTAGTTAGTCTGTGAAGTATCAAGAATATTATCAGGATAAATTAAAAGTTGTCATTATTTTACATTACAAGAACAGCATTTTTGGTCAACCAGAAGGATCATTGTTCACATTAATTTTGTAAACTAAAATATAATATCAACTTGTGCAAATCACAAAAGAGGAAAAAGATAATGTTTGCTTACATAAAAATCCAAAGTTAACCATATGCAGAATCACAAAAAAAAGGCAAATTAATCCAATGATTTCAACCAGAGTTATTAATATGAAATCCACTGTATGAAATGGTGAAATTGAAGGAGTAAAAGTGACTGTAGAAGATAAGAATGATGCACCACACCTTGTTCTGAATTTGGACGAGAGCTTCGTGCGTAATTTGGTGTCTTCCGTTTTGAAATAAATCATCCAACGACTTGCACAAGGTGGCGTTTTTACTGACCTGGAAATGAAGGGAAACATAAAAAAGTTAGTATAAGGTGCAAAGGTGAGACAGAAAAAACGTTGGATTGGAGGGAATAAAGAGTATGAGAGACCAGTCTGCGGCGTTTTGCTTTGGGAGAAGAGAACTTTTTGACGGTCTTAACGAAAGCAATGACGAAAGTGAGAGTAGCGTAAGCGAGAGGAACAGCGAGAATCCAAGGGAGGGAGGTGGGACCCACTCTGGGTCCGGGAATGGCTTGGGTAACGGAGCCGGTGAACTCGACGAGGTCCAAAGCCTTCTCCTGAATCCAGGGAAGCTCCTCCTCCACTTCCACTTCCACTTCCTTCTCTTTCTCTTGGTTCTTGATGGAATTGGAAGTAGCGTTGTTGTTTGAATTTGGAGTTGCTGAGCACGTTGCGGAGGTTGAAGAAAGCGAAAACGGTGGGTGTCGTGGAGTGAGAACAGTGGGAAATGCCCAAGCTGTGCATGTTGTTAAGTGAAAAGGGATTGCGGAGTTTTTTCTGGGAGGGAGAAACCGAGAAGCAATGGAACAAGAAGTAAAAGCCATTGTAGCAAAACTCAATCCTCGTTTTCTGTTTTGCCTTCGGCTACTAGGTTGTTTCCCCTCTGTTGGAGCTGCCCCACTTAGGCTGCTCTCTTTAGGTTTAATTCTATTTTCCGCATTTTATTTGTTAACTTAGCCTCATTCCTCCGTTGTCTACTTTTAAATTATAACTAAATTAGAGTAGGACATATATTAATGAACTTGAGAGAGTATAGAAAAATTTTCATGACATTGATGTTTTTCTTATTGATAATTAAAGTAAATCACCAAATACTAATCTAAATTAAGATAGAAAATTATAATTAAGAGAAATTCATCTCCCTAGGTCATGTCTTGCACTTTTGTTTCCCACCTCTTGTTTTATTCAGAGATAGATCATGTTGGTGGTTGGATTAATAAGAAAAATAATAAAGATAAAAGCACTATCTCGAAAGTAGAAGGTATAATTAAACTTAACATTTTTTTAATAGACACTCTTTTATATTCTTTATAATTTAAAATCAATACATTGGTGTTAAAATAAAAAAGAAAAAGACATAGAATGAATTTGTTATTAAGCATATAAAGTCATGCATTTATAAATAAGAAAATATAAAAAGATGAGTCTAAACTCATTACATCTAAAATTAACAAGTAATTAATAATATCTAATAATAGCTTAACTATATCTAACATTCTCTTAAGTTAGTGTTAAATCAATCGTATCAAGTTTATTACAAATGTAATTAATTATGAATTTTCGTAAATACTTAATAAAAATATTTGTTACTTGATCACTTTTAAGTTTTAATGTCCACGATTTTTTATCCAATAAAACGACAACCAACTTGAATATGTTAATATAAAGAGGAGTCTAATAGTCACATATAAATGTTATTTGAGTGACATATAAAATTACAATTCTTTAATTAATTGTTTAAACCAAATAAGTTCTTAAGTGGTTGAGGACATAACTTTATATTTTATTTCTACATTAGATCTTCCCACAACGATTTGATTTTACTCTTGAAAGAGATCAAGTAGTCACCAATGGAAATACAATATCTAAAAGTGAGCCTTTTTTTCTAAAGGAGATATTGTTTAATCAATATCTGAATAACATACAACTTTAGTATGATTATTGTGACCATATAGTAAACATTTTCGAATGATAGTATTCCATTTATCTATACATGGGAAATTGAAAATTTGACTCAGCATACTAACTACAAAAGAAATGTCAAAACCACTAATAGTAAGATAGTTCAATTTTCCAACTAATCTTTTGTACCTCTAAGGATTTGAGAGATGCCTTCTTGATTAGGTCGAAGTTTGGTATTAGGATCCATGGGTGTGTCAACAAATTTTATGTTCATCAACCCAGTTTCTCCCAAAATATCAAATGCATACTTCCTTTGAAACATAATAATATCATTATTGGATTATGTAACCTCAATTCCCAAGAAATATCTAAGTTTACAAAATCTTTGGTATGAAAGAGTTGGCAAATGTGTTGTTCTATTTAGGAGATGTCATGGTGGTCACTATCTATAAGAATAATGTCATAAACATATATTATTAAATAAATACACGCAACACTTAAGTGATGGTAAAAGACTGAATGATTTGCCTCACTAGTCATACCAAATTGTTGAACAACACAACTAAATTTTCCAAGCCAAGCACTAGAAGACTGTTTCAAACCATCTAAAGATTTGCAGAAACAACATATCGATTTATAAAACTTCCCCTAAGTAACAAAACCTAAAAGTTGCTCCATATAAATTTTTGGCTACAAATCTTCATTAAGAAAAGCACTTTTGACATCCAGATGGTAAAAGGTCATTGTGGAAGAGAAATCATGACCATAAATAAGCAAACAAAAGTCATCTTTTTCACTAAAAAAAAGTATCACCATAAAATAAACCAAAAATTTGTAGGTAACCTTTAATCACATTGCGAGCTTTAAGATGATTAATAGTATCATCAAGACCAACTTTGATAACAAAAATCTACCTACAACTAGCAAGAGATTTCCTAGATGGTAATGGAATGCACTCCTAAGCTTCACCATTCTACATAGCATTTATTTTAGGGATGCATGGTTGATAAGTAAATATAGATGTTATAATAAATATGTTTGATAAGGATTAGTTACTGCTTACCTACTTTATTTTATGTTTTATATATATATTTCAAAGGTTAAACTTGTTTTGATAATGAAATTTGGAGGTGCAAGCCTAAAAATCAAATGAACAAGCATGCAAGCTTCTAAAGATCCTTTAATGGACGTTCATAAATAAAAGTCATTCCATGCATAAAAGACTAATGTTCTACGCATGATTCTAAGTGAATTGAATATGTTACATGTAAAAGAATAAAAAGACTTCTAAGTCTTGAATATAATTGGACGGCTTTAAGAGAGAAAATTTTCTTTGTAAATCATAAATTAGCCTCTTGAACAAGGAGCAATACTTTTTGTGAGAATTTTCTTCTAATCTTTAAACAACTTTTATTGTATTACCAAGAATGAGATTGTGTATTCAACCAATAGTTGACGTAATACTCACATTTTATCTTAGGACAACACAAAGAAAATTACCATGTTTAACTTTGTGTACTTTTAATCAATTTGATTAGTGGAATTATTTACAGTTTGTACAAAAGAACTAGATATAATGTAACTTAGTGTTCAACAAGTAAGATACAAGTGCTGCTCATATATTATAATTGGAAGTCAAATGAAAATTTAACCAATGAAGTAATAGAACTTTTCCTTTCACACTGAAATTGAAATGAAATTCAAGGTAGAGCTCAAGAGCTACAAAACACAAATATAAGAAGGATAAACTAAAGAGCTTTTTGAATGCTTCATGGCTACTTCAAGAGTCCAAAAGGCGATCCATTACCAGTTTCATAACTCTAGGAGCATCAACTGTCACAGCCACCTTTACTGTTGGCTTATTCGACCATTCATGGATTTCACCAAACCTGGCAATGAATGGAACAAAAATGCAAAAGTTGACTGAGTTTGAAGTACATGGTGAAGAAATAAACATTCAAAAAAAGGATTGTGTTTAAGTCCATTTCAAAAATCATCCATTACATTGTTCTTTTCATTGTTGAAAGCCTTTAATCAAAAAGACCTTCTACTTGGTCCTCCAAAGGTTAACATGCCTCCTCATTATTTCTTTAAAGTGTTTGTCACTAAATATTCCCAAAAAAAATCTAAAACACCAGTGTTCATCCTTGTGAAGACTGAATTGGTGATACAAAGAAGTGATATGGTGACGGCTTAATCTTTGGATGAACAAGTAAAGGGTTCATTCAGATACTTGGCAAAGTATAAAGGAAAAGGAAAGGAAGAGATTTTAGAACCAAGGCTTAAAACATGAGATGACTAAAGAGTTTTTCTTGAAACTAAGAATATAAGCTCAATAGGTAATGCTACGAGCCTAAGAATCCTGATGAAAGATGAGAAGGGAACATGTAGAAAAGTTCATTTCTGCACTATTTTGATGTTCTTGAGAAACAAATTCCGGACAAAAAGAACTCTAATACTATCTTAACAAGCTATTTTGCATGATTTAAGTATTAGAACTATCAACAAAGTCAAAGTTAGCAAGCAGACAAACACAATTAACTTAAATTATACTTTTTTTCCATAACAAAAAGGTGTGCAAAAACATCACTACACAAGTCTAAGATCTTAACTAGGTCAGCATCTTCGCACGTATCAATCATTTTGCAACACACCATGAAACCCATATATAGAAATAACAAAACAAAACGCATGAAAATTAGACTTAATTCTATAGGAACTTGATCCATTTTCAGGTGGTTTCTACCTTTTCTGTTTGTTGAAGAGTACTGTGAGTCCCCTTGTAATGCCACTCGTTTGGACTCTGACAACACCTTCTATACAAGTTACAAGTGAAGGATCAACAGCAGCAAGAACCACAGTTGGATCATGAAGATAAACCCCTGTATACAAAGTAACAATAGTTAGTAAGATAGATTATTAGATTTCTACCAATTCTGCAAGCACTATGAAGACAAACCTTTGGTATTGTATGACTCCAGATGGTAAGAGAAATATACATCTAAGATTTTGTGCAGGTATTGAGCATATTTTCCTTTTGAATTTGCCAAAATTTCTCGATCAGAACCTAGTAATTTTTGTTTTTTAGATGAGTAAACCAGAACAGTGGTCAGTCTGCTGCCACAGAAAGTTAAACGACATACAACATAATTAAAATAGAACCATGCTGATGCTGTTTAACCTATGTTAACTTCTAATAAATACTAAAAAGTGTAAGTAACACAACAGCAAATTTCAGAGTAGGTTTCACGAAACCATGGTTTCCAAATATTGTGGATGAACATCATTGATGAACCTTCAGCAAATAGTTTAAACCTTTGTATGAGTTGGCCATTGATGACTATCAAAGGAGAAAAAGTGGTTGTTGAACTTAGTCACAGCTTTTGGATTGTCATAAGAACCTTAGGAGAACCACACCACGAAACCTAGCTATTGTAGTTCAAGAGCCTGAGGCCCTATACGCCCCATACTAGAATCTCATACTTTAAATGAGGGATACCCTCCTATGCCCGGGGTAAACACAACATGCTTCAATAGAAAAAACTCTTATCCTCCTCCAAAAAGTTTTTTGGGGTGTGATAGACAGTAAATGTACTATACACCAATCTATTTCACTATTTATTCAGCGACATTTTTGTGGATTAGGCTGAGCTAAACTTTATATGAGGAAAGTTATTAAATAATAAACAAAAATCAAATAAAATCACTATAAATTGAAGAAATAGTAAACTACACAAGACTTAAAACGGAAAGTTATTTCTTTTACTCGGATAAAATGACTACACAAGTATAGCAAATAGGAGGCAAGGAATTTGTGAAAGGGGTACTTGTCAGTATAACTTGATGGGTAACATTTATCCCAACTGCAAGTATATCTGCCCCACTTGTAAATACAACATCTGCAGCATCTGGATCACCAAATATCTAGAACCAAATCCAACCAATGAGTTAGACAGATTGAGTTGTGAATGATATAATATTTTTATGGAAGTTATTAAGAATTTAAATACAGGATGGAAATACTAACATTGGCTTCGGCTGCTGGATTCACATTGCCATTAACTGCAAAAGCTCCTCCAAGAATAACAATCTGGGCAATGTTCTTTGCAAATTCTGGATCCATCTGTACAGCCTGCAAAAATATAACATTGTCATGAAATGAAACTCAGAATGAAGAGTAACATGAAAATGCCTTATTGGGAAATTGTAGATATATTATACCAAAGCAATATTTGTAAGCGGGCCCAAAGCCACCACAGTGACTTTCCCAGGATTAAGTTTTGCTTGACGAACCAAAAATGCAGCAGCTGACTCTTCAATGGGCTTCCCCTTTGGTGGAGGAAAATTTTGGTTGCCAAGCCCATCTGCACCATGGACAAAATCTGCAATACGAAGTTTTGTTCCTTTCTGCACAAAGAGACAAGGATGACAACAATTAGCAGAGTCAAATGCAATGAAATACTGCAGAAGAAGAACTTTCAATTTCATACTGCTAACATGGTTCAACTTTTTCAATGAGGCAATAAACTACAATGCATTCTAAAAGAAAGAAAACAGATTTCAAATGACAGCAAAAATAGTTTACTTATCTGTAGTACGTATGCAAAGTGATAAAATTTTGCCGCTCATTCAGGTTGAAATGAGAAAAATAATAGCTTTTTGACTGTAAAAAATTAGTACTACGCATTTGTTCTTAACTGAAAATTTCAAATGTGCAGAGAATATAATAAAAATAGCATAAAGTACCTAAATTATAAGATTATTGTATAGGCATTCAATTAAAGATCAAATATACCTATTAGTTCTAAATGCTCATATATTCAAAACAATACCCAAAACAAAAGCGATAAAGATCAAAGTATGACAGACTTACAGTTAATGTCAGATGTGATCCTTCTGCCACGGGTATATCTGTTCTTCCCGCAACCTCCAACTGCATATGTAAGTAAAGTAAGAGGCTTTTACCATTAATAAGTCAAGGGTCAATTTCATTCACCATAGAGAACAAACCCTTTTGGGAAACAGTCCCAATGTTCTTACCAAATGCAAGGCATTTCTGGTTGCCAGAGTGGTGTAAACATTTCCATAGATGGTTGTGAGTCCAATAACTTCAACTTCTGGTGAATTTAGAGCAACGAATATTGCCATGGCATCATCTACAGAAACCGGTGGAAATTCTCAGATAAACAAGGAATTGAAGAAATCAAGCAGACAAAGTGTCCAATTGATAAAAGAAAAGAGTCAGTTTTTTTCTGAGATCAGAGCTGAGAAACAGAAACTTACGACTTCAAATTGATTTGGATTAGCAAAACAATAACAAAGTCAAAAGGAAAAAAGTAAACAAATTGAAAGACAGATATTTGTGTTACGTTACCGATGCCAGGGTCGGTATCAATTATGATCTTCTTTGGTTCCATATCGGGTGCCATATCTGTCAGAACTAATTACTTGAGTTCTTTCAGAACCAAATCAGATTCAGAATTGAAATTGATGCTGTTATCTCTTATTGGAGTGGAGAATACAAAGATAAACATGCCATTGATTACTTATTCTAATTAACAAGGCAATCCACGTGCGATGGGTAAAGACGCATGACGTTACGGGAATGTGTTTGTTTGGTCTCATAAACATAAAAAATAATATCGTACACTGCAATGAGCAATCAACACCAATATTTAAAATCAAAAGAGATTAACCTTTGGTGGAATGCCGGGTTGGTCTTGTTTTGTTTTGTAGTGAAAATTGAGGTAGTAAGAGAAAAGGACTCAAAACTTTGCCCTTTGTACTTCTCAAATGCCTATGTACCAAACTTTTATTTATGTTACCTATCCAACCAAAATCAATCTTCCTTTATTAGGCAAATAAACAAAAGAATATATATGACAATCCTAACATATTTAATTTGTAATTACACTCTTAATACAAAAATGTTAAGTTTGTTAATTTTATTTAAACATGATTAATAATCAAAATTAATAATTAAAGTAACTAAATATGTATTTTATCTTTAATAATTATCATGTTTATTAAAAAAAATTTAATATATAATAAACATTGAGAAAAATCTTTTACTTTTTATTTTTCTTCTTTATAAATTTAAAATCTTGGTATTAATGTTAAACTTCTAAATAAATACATATAGAAAATATTAAATATCAAACCGAACTTAATTATATTAATTATTAATGAATTACATTTTAAATATTATTAACAGAATTAAAACCATTGTATTAATAATATAATTTTTATTATATTAAGAATAAAATACGTCTACACTTATTCTTATTATGTAGAGACGAAAACATGATAGCATATCTCTTCCTCTACCAAATACAATTTTTCTATACATATTTGCTGAACATATGTTTTTTCTAAAATCTACATGTTTATCACTCTTCTTTCAAAACTCTCCTAATTAAGAATGAAAAATATACTTGATGTAGTCATAAACGTGAACCCTCGTTATTTTATCAAAACACTCTCCATTTTTAATACTTTTAGTTTCATAAACAATCTCTACAATCTAAAATTAAACTCTTATACATGCAATGATAAATATATAACTCTGAGGTCATCCTAATGATGAATTATTCTGATATCATAAATGAAACATCTTATTTTAATTACATGATACTACTAAAATAATTTTTTTTATTATGAATATTCAGAAGACAGATAATCCAATATGCATGGTATATTAGTACAATTTTATAAGATAAGATTATAGTAATATAACTCAGACATTCTCAAGTTACTATACTATAATTCTATTACAAGACTATACCTAGAATGTGTAAGACAAGATCGTCTATAAAATTGAACTATCTAAACTTCCACATATATTTTGAAGTTTAAAAAACAACATTAAATGAAATCTAAATGTCTTAAGAAAAAATTTAGTAAACACATCAATACAGGAACAAACGCACCACTAAACAGTTTCCCTATTAAATGCATCAAAAAAAGTCTTGAGAAGGAAATTGTTGTTATACATTTTCAAGCAATGATCAAACAAACTCTCAACATGTCTTAATAGATAAAAGTGTTAAAAGATCTTTTGGAAAAGTACACTAAAAGACTTAGATGATCCAAAAACTTGTGTTCAAAAACATTTTGCTAAAAGCGTTTTTGACCTAAACAGAGACAACTTAAAGCAGCGTTTACACAGGTTAGACGATATCATGTGCCAAATGATCTCCTTCATCAAACGATGAAGCCTTCATCAACTACTTGGTATCTTAGTGAAATTTTAAACGATCAAATCTTGTGGTAGAAAATGTGAAAAGCATTTTGTTGTTCTAAACATGCATTAAATGTCATTAAATGCATAATGTTTAAAAACAACAAAAGTGATAAGAAAAAGAACGTATCTACATGCATGCATATTTACTCTACTTTGTGCAGATTACCTAAAGCAGCGTTTACATAAGTTAGATGATACCATGTGCCAAACTATCTCCTTCATCCAACAATGAAGTCCTCATCAACTACTTGGTATCTTAGTGAAAAGCTTAAACGATCAAATCATTCCTAAATAATAGAAAACATGAAAAGTACTTTGTTGTTCTGAACATGTATTAAATGTCATTAAATGCATAATGTTTAAAAACAACAAAAGTCATAAGAAAAAAAACACATATATCTGCATGCAAATCTAGTATACTCTATGCAGATTATCTGTCATTCTATACAAATCAAAAGTGAATGTTAGAGACAAACAATATATTCATGGAATGTTTTCTCTATCAAAAGTCGCGGCAGAAAGTTCATACAACCTACTTTTGATAAAGAACTGAAAAATCATGTATGTTCTGACAAGTTTACTTTAACCAACGACTGCTACCTACGACAAGACTAAGAAGATCCAAAGATCAAAGTATTATCTCACGGACATTTTCTTGAAGCCTATATATTGAATAATGTCAAAGAAAAGAGCAAGAAAATAAGCACACGAATACAAAAGAAAATATTTGTGAAGAAAAGAAAAGCTCAAAAGAAAAAGAAAATACTCTCAAGCTTCATAAAATTAAGGTTTAAATGCTTACTTCGTCCCGATGTTAAGAGGTGAATTTCTATTTAGTACCCGATTTTGAAAACGAAGACATTGGATCCCTATGTTATGAAAAATATATGAATAAGGTCCACAAAGAAAGAACAAGTTCAACAAATCATCAAAGAAAAAGCTGAACAAGAGATAGAAAAAACTGGACAGTAAAAGAGAGAAGAGAAAAAGTACGACCACATCAACATGGACTTAACGCCACTGCTGTCAACTTAACGGACAAGACCTTATTCATACACTTTTCATAACATAGGGACTCAATGTCTTCATTTTTAAAATCGGGTACTAAACAGAAATTCATCTCTTAACATGAGGATGAAGTAAGCATTTAAACCTAAAGTTAAAAGTTTACCATTGTAAGAAGAGAGAAAAATCTGAGAGTCTATTATATTGAATTGTATTATATACACATCCTCTATGTGAGAGTAACAGTCTAAGGACTTGTAGTCAACCTTTGATTGTAAATTTTGAAGAGAATTCAAACACTTTATGCTTAACTTGGTGGGTTAAACGATAGCTAGGCAGGTTTGTCTAGTGGAAACCAGAAGTAGGTGAAACTCTATTAAACAGTGTACTGGAAAGATACCAGGAGTGTCTAAGGATTCCAAGAATGGTGAAGAATACTACACAACCAAGAGCAGGTGAAACTCGGTTCTAGTCAGAGTAACGAGGTTACTTGGAGTGACTAGGTGATACCAGGAGTGGTGAAAATACTCAGTTGTATTCTTGTTGAAGATTATAGTGGAACCCTCTAGGAGGTCTTAGAGGAAAACTAGACATAGCTTGGTGGAGCGAACCAGTATAAGAACAACTGTGTGTTTATTGTTTTAATCTTACTAAACGCTCTTTTTATAAACTTTGCAGTTGCACACTATCTTGACCATTATAAAAGCTTTTGTTATCAAATGTTATTTTTATTAAGAGCTAGATTTATCAAAATGCTGTGTAAACTTGTTTAAAAGATTGAAAAATATTTGTTCAAAAACTTGTAGTTTGAACAGAACCTTCAAGTCAAGCGTTTAATAGCTTATATTTAAATCTTTCAATCCTTGACAAGTTTGTTAACTATCTCCTTTGTAAAAAAAATTCTTATAATACTATTCAACCCTTCTTTCTAGTGTTTTTCAGGTACTTCAACATGAACTAACATCGTTCAACCTCCTAGACAGTTGTTTCTTGAACCACAAAATGTGCTTTTACACCTTCAGCTCCATCTACTCACACAAATAATATGATCATTACAAAAGAATAACACAACACATAATAGACAAGAAAATAAGAAAGGGTAAGCTAATGTAGAAAAAGAATATTGTATATAAATAAAACATGTTGTAATTGAGTTCTAATTAATCAAATTTCCTCTTTGAGTTCTAATTAAGTAATTTAAGTTAATTCTCTTTTAACAAACCTTCTAATACTTGAAGATTTCACATTCTTAACTTGAGGAGTGTCAAATTAATGTAATTCAAAAATCTGACAGAGGCATCCCTATAAAACAATCAAAACCAAATTTTCAAATTTCTCACAATTCAAAATTTAACCAAGTTAAACCATTTACCTAAGCCAGTATTATCAAGATCACCAAAGTAAATTCTCATACCAATTCTAATATCAGCTTAGACGTATCAAGACGAATTTATATTTAAATTTCAAGTGCTTGCAACTATCAAATGCTAATTGATCAAACAACGAGGAATTCGTATCTTTTGACCAACAAATTCTTTTCGAGATATGTTTCTTGTAATCAAAGAGTAAACATATATACTTTTAGTGTGAAATAAGATTAACTTGTTTCTATGAATTTTAATTGTCCGAGAGATTTCTCACTTCAGCAAACATAAACTAAGACTGTATAGTGTACAGTGTTGTATATTTTGTTTGACAGAACACTTGTATCTTACATAATTTATTTGTTTGGTTTGTTATCTATCAAAAAAATATTGATCATGTTTACACTTTGTTGATTTTAACACTTAATCACAATCATGAGCCATTGAGTTTTTTTTCTCCAACAATATGCTTTTATGTTAATTGATTCTTATGATAGATTAACCAAAATAATCTAATGCTGATATTGGTGTCCAAAATTAAAATGCAATTAACACAAACAAAAATCTCATAAAAAATACGATAAAATCTGAAGTGAAATTTAAATTTGAAATTTGAAAATATTATATAAACTTAATTTAATAATATACTTTCTATGATAATGCATTGATTTGGACGTAAATAAAATAAAATAAAACTTGTGAATATGAATTTTAAATTTCATAGAATTTAAAAAACTAAAAAATAATATAAAGTTTAACCGTTAACTTTATTTAATATTATTAAAAAAAGTTATGAATACAAATTATATAGTATAAATTTGTCTAACATATAAAGTATAAGAGCTGGATTTGTCTTTTTATTGTGAACATTACTATTATTGAAATATTTTTTATTAGAACGATAAACACAATACTCTTATTTCTTGCTAATAAAATAAAATAAACGAGAAGAATATATTGGTTTAAAAGAATTGATAAGAGAAAAATGGATCTATATATATCTTCATTACCTTTGTCACTAGATTGAATTTTTTTCATAGCAAGAAGTTTATTATTATCTTCATTTGAAAGTGAAAATGAATAGAAATAAAGGAAGTTAAACTAATAAAATTATTATTTTTAATAGAAATGAAGAAAAAACATTTTTGGAACTAAATTATAAATAGATAAATAAGAGTAATATAAACCCAATGAGACATTACCTGTAAAAGATCGGATTGAAAACTGATATAGTGTTTGTATTAGCACAAATCATTGCAGAAGATACAGGTGAAAATTAATATAAGTATTAGGATGCCAAACAATTGGGTACATTTCTCCTCATACAACCTACCCAACGCTACAGCTTTTGAGGTAATAATCAGAGACCAATCTGAAAGTTGCAATTTGAACAAATTGTCCATTGGAGAGTCGAAAGGTGAAAGTACAAATTGAGCATCTAACGTGCGAGTAAGCTTAGCACCACAATTTACCAGTCAAATGTTGCAGCATCTGAAACCATGTAACCACTTCTTTATCAAAATGAATGGTAACTATATCAACTTGCACTACATCGGAAGTGTTATAGCAATTCAAGAACTTCTCAACCTTAGAGATCCACTAAAGAACTGGAGTGTGACAAAAAAAAGTGAGGAAAACCAAGTGGAATATCCTTGTCACGGACAATCGTAGAAGAAGTCGAACCACCATGTGGCTAAGTGTGATTTTGAATCAAAGAATCTAACTGCATTTGAAATTGATCCATACGCGCATTCACGTAATCTACACTTGATTAGTATAATTATTAGGCTGCATTTATTCGCTCTAACAAATTAATCAATCGAAACAACTTTTAACTTCGAGATTATACTTCATTTTATAAATCCCATAGCATTCTCAATCATGGGCAAGTGAAAACACCAACGAAAGAGTAGTTCATTTTTTACCTTAAGAACACAGATCATAGATGGTGAATAGTGGTATTTCCGATGCATCACATCGCACACAAGATTGTGAAATCTTATGCCAAAAATAAAGATCCATCTTTTAGAAAAGCTCCACGATACAATACTATAAACGTCCAATCATAATAGTAAGGCCCTTACTATATAATTTTACAATAAATTCAAGAAAAACATTTTCAAGTTATAAGAAATATGGAACGCCTGTCCTGGGGCCTCTCATCTGGTTGTTCTCCTCTGTTTCAGTGAAAAATTTAACTTCTCGCTCCTGTTTCAAGCAAAAAATGCAAGTCTATGAACAAAATGCTGTGACTTATAAGCAAGATGACAGCTACGAAATCCAAGCATCCTAACAAATGTTTCAACCCTCATAAGCTATAAATAAAAGCCCCGCATAATCATAAGGCAGAATGACGCAGCAACTGAGTTAACCCAGAAAACATTTAATAAGACGAGTTTCAGTTGACTCACCATACTTTCATTGAAACTAAGAATAGAAGCTACATTTCCACAACGGTAACAGTAATTGGGTGCAGACCATACCTGCAAAATTAAAATGAATTACTCAAATGGTCTTGTAAGTCTCAAATAAAACTGTAGTTTATATTTTTACTCGAAAGTTAAAATGATAGGAACTTGGATATTATGGGACGTGTAAGTTGCATATGAAGTGGTATGGGATGCTCAGTGGAACATTTATGTGATCAGTTATCTCCCCTTAATAGCTAGCTTTTGAACACAGGTACTGCAAGAGTTTGGATACTTATCAATTGGTATCAGAGTCAGGTTGTTAGTGTTGACATTAAGTGTCATTGAATGAAGTGTTGTAGAGTGAAAGCCACATCGAGTAATGAGATGCTTGATAGAGTTTTTAAGTGCTTGGTTGCTTCCTTAATATCTAGCTTTTGAGGGTTGTTACACCAGTGTTTGGATACTTATCATAAAGACAAATCCTTGCTCAAGGTATTAGCACTGCCCATCCCAATAATTAATTAAAAGAATGAATAATATTAAATTTTCAAAAGAAACAGTTACGTACAGTTACAAGGCCTTTATCCTGGAACATATACTTAAGACCTTCTTGAACAAGTTGGTGTGCTCGACAAACGAGATCAAGATTGTTTATGTGATTGAACTGCACGAAAATAACGCCCTCGTAAAATTCACAGGTAATGTTCAATACTTCAATTCAATAAGTGATTCACTATTGAATTACATTACCTCAGAAGTGACGCGGGATCCAAAAAGCCAACCAGCTCCACGGGGACTGACTGCCCATGTTTCAATATCTTCAGGATCACTCCACATCAGATCACAAAATGGCCCCTCATGAGGAATTTCACAATTCCTTTCAATGATCCTTATCTGTCAAATGGATACTCATTGTTATATTCATCTATATCTATATCTATCCATCCATTCATCTATCTATCTATGTCTATCTGTGTGTGTGTATGTGTGTGTGTGTGTAAAGATTCACCAATAAGAAGCAACACAGATTCAGTTAAAGAAATACATGGTTGTCAAACTCACAAGTCAACTTGTCAACTAGGCCAATAACATTGCTACCCAAGGAAAACAGAGTTGATATCCATGATATGGAAATGTGGCGAGTAGAGTTGGGTGGAAATGGGAAGAGACCCGTAGACTTGTACACTCATGGGCATTTTGTTTCTTGTCTTCACTGTTTGGTTAATTGGGAGGTGATGTACCCTTTGTTGATTGGTTAGTTAGTTTTATGATACTGTGTTCTTCAAGATTGATTGGCTGACTGTGTTGAGTGGTACTGTGGTCGATTTGCTAATGTTGAATACTGACTATGTACATGGCAATAAAATATATTAGTATACTATAATGGGTTATAGGGGTTTTAAATGTTTTCTTCTATTGGGTAACCTTTCAAGTTTACTAATCTACCGAGGCACCACAAGTTTGTGTAGACAGTTGAGTTTGACAACCTTGAAAATAATAGTAAATGAACACAACAACCTATGAAATGCCTGTTGATTATATTGATGACAAAACAACTTCAATAATTTAGACAATTATCATCAAGAATTATTTATCAGTACTGTTAAATATTAAACTAACACCAAAATGAAATAAGAAAGACCACAGTATTTCTAATTCAAACAAAAATAGATCACATAATTAATTGATTAGTAAAAAGTAGGGAAAAGGGAACACAAATGTATCCAACTCGACAAAAAAAATACTAAATTGTTCAAATAGTGATATTTTATTTTCTGAATAAGCTGTGGGAAGCATGAGACATAAGGGAGAATCAGCAAGCTAACTTAAAAGTTTAAATCCACTTTCAGTCCCCATAGTTTCACCAATGCATAATATTGATTCCTCTAAAAATAATTTAACAGCATGGTTGGTTCTCCAAGTTTTCAAAATTGAGCAATTTTAGTCCAACATGATATATCATCTAATTACTAACAAAAACTGTAACATATCTTTTGTGATAACAATACTAAAGCTTAGAATCAAATGTTTTCATTATTATTTTACATATGTAACTAATATTGTTATCGTTGACGGACATGTAAACATTTTCTGTTAGAAATTGAAAAACATGGTAGCAGTGGACTAGAATTGCTTAATTTTATAAAACTAAAGAGCCAAATGTACAATTAAACTTTTATAGGCACCAAAATTGCACATTCACAAAATTATAAATTTGAGTTAAGCCAAATCTGAACTAACACTTCACACTATGTAACAAGTCAAGAGGTAACTTACAAGAACATCACAACACATACATCATCCCTAAATATCATGTATCCAAATACAGAAAAGGTGAGGATAGACATACTCACATAAACAACGTAACAAATTTAAATGAACCTTAAACTAAGACAATATTGAGCTCGACCATCAACTGAGAGCAAAGGGTAGAGAGAGAACCTGATCAATTGTTCGAATGTCTGGAGAAAGACCACCATGAACACAAAGCACCTGAGTCAACCAAAGCAAATTAAAGACTTTTTTTTTTTTAAAACAGAATTTGCAATATAAAACCTGGAGCACTGCCTACATGTGCATTTGGAAAATAGAAGGACTGACGGAGAGAGTAAAAAGTGATTTACAGTTCCATCTATGATTGCAGAAAGTGTAAGATAGTCAAAGACATCTGTACAATATCGCCAAGCATTAGCATTTCCGTACTTCCTCTGGCATTCATCATAAAATCCATAGACCTAGTACAACATAAAATTACAATATTAACATAAAATGGCATGAAAGAATTCAACATTTCTAATTTTGAATCTTAGCACTTCCACAATTCGCACCTTATCTTTATGATCCATAAACAGAAATTCATAAAATTTGACATTTTTCACTACAGAAGAAGTTAAAAGGAAAAACTAGGATATAACTCCTAAGTCCCTAAACCACTTGATGAATTATACAATCAATGGAATTTTAATCCTTTGAACAGAGCAAAATATCCCATTTTTATCATTTACCTATCCCGTCCATACAGAACCTAATTACATAAGGTAGATGGATATATAACATAAAACAATCCAGTATGATAGGCTCCCACCTAAGGGGGTCAGAGAAGGGTAGATGTACGCAGGCCTTCCATGATCTAAACCCATCAAAGACACAACTTTACCAATATGTTAAGGTTCATCCTCAGAAATAAAAATTGCAGACACAAGCCAAAGTATATTGAATAAACAAAACACCATTAGACATCATGGCTTGTTTGGTTTTAGAAAATGTTTTCTATTTTAACTTTCTATTTATTTTGTATTTTCATTTTCTGAAAACAATTTTCATTTTCATATTGTCAAGATTTACAAACATATCTGTTATCATGTTATATTTTCTGTTTTCTAAAATGAAAATTTTGAAGATGTCAGGTTTATACATTTTTAATAAATTATATTTTTTCATGAAGTTCAAATATATTTTGTGTAAAGGGATATATTATATTTTTTATAATAAATAATTGATGATTGGATACCTTGAATTATTTGTACATGTATCCTTAATAATATTATATTCAAAGACTGTAATTTCTACATTAATTCCTATGAAAACTTAACATGATTGATGCACTGATCCAAATCAGGTAACGGGTGAACAAAGACCACCAAGGCTAACTAGCATAGTTCAAATTTTGCCTTGCAGACATCAGATTTCCACTTCACTTATTCAATCCAGAACCTCAATCCATGGAAAAGTAGATTCTGTTTAACAGTCATCTCCTAACCTTCAATTCCGGAAAAATCCTATTTGGTAGACTATTCTAGAATAACTATTTCTTCTGAAGAAATTTCAAAAGGATCAAATTTAAAATTGCTAAAGATTACATGCAATGAAGTCATGCATAATCACATAAACACTGCCTAAGGTTAGAGTTGGTATAATCTAAAATGACATCGAGAAGAAACTTCAAGAGCCCTCCTATTTGTATCACTGTTTACCGAAAATAAAATCAAACAAGTCTAGAGAGTGATTTATGTCATTGTTCTAGTAACATGATAACATTAATGAACTAATCAAATAATCTGTTTTCTACTGCTTGCCTAGAATAATTCATGCCAGGTACAAATAGACAAACTTGTGATAGAATAAAAACATACCTGTGTTAGTTGTCTACTTTCATGGTTTCCCCGTAGAAGGGTAATATTAGCTGGGTATCTATAAAGTTAAACAAAAATAAAAGATGCATGAATAAAAAGAGAATTTATAAAATCACAATTATTCTAATTTTAATTTGTAACATTGGAGGTCCAAACATGTTCACTAAATTACTACCATGACTCCAAGAGGAAGCAGAAAACAATCTCCTTAAACGTAAAGATAGTATAACCACAAGCCATGTGTCGTGAGCAAGTTAAGGCAGATGCAAGCATACATGGAAACAGCATACCTAGCTTTTAGAAGTAAAAGGATGGTGAATACTTCAAGACTATTGTAGCCCCTGTCAACAAAGTCCCCCTGCCACACATTCAGGGAAGATATAGCACATAAAGGATATGTTGTAAACATGGTTATCCAGTTCCAAAAGATAATCGTACTAGTACATACATACCATAAAAATGTAATTTGTCTCCGGCACATGACCCCCAGTCTGGAAAAGTTTCATCAGATCATGAAACTGACCGTGAATATCACCACAAACCGTCACTGGGCTATTCACCGGCTGCACATTTGACTCCTCAATAAGGATCTCTTTAACCTGACAGGTGAACACTCACTCGTCAGTTCAATTTAAAACTTAAACTGAAAACTAAAGCTGCAACGAGGAACAGCAAAAGTTAATGGTAGACCTAGCACCATAGTTACACAAAGAACACAGTAATAGAAGTGCACATAAAACACAAGCAGAACGCAAACCGGGGGGCAGACAGCGCCAGCCCTAAAGATCGTCTACTATGCATATTGGGTCCTCCGATATGAAAATTCGGTTATGAATGGAGGAAAAGAACATATGATTGATGCAATTGATTTGAAGATTTGAAAGAGAAACCCTAAAAGGTGAAAGAGAGTGTCTGTGTGTGTACATACATATTCGCAAAGAAGTTGAAGCTCGTCTTCAAGAAGGTGCTGGCCATCCTTGACCTTGGAGATCCACTGGTCCAAATCCATTTCACACTTTCTGGCTCCTCCTTCCGCTGCCAAACACAACTCAAACACACTGCTCCCACTTCCCTTCCCACCGGTCAACAATAAACAACTTTTTAGGATCTTCTAATTTTCTTCCTCTTTCCTACACCAAATGAAATCCTCTGACCAATAACAAACCTCACCTGTTCTTGTTCTTATTATTATTAATAATAATACTATTATTATTTAAATCAATCAATCGTTATAAATATTAAAAAATACTAAGCTAACTAAAAGTAAGGTAATATTGGAATAAAACTATAAAATTACTGGGGGAAACAAGAGCCTGGATAAAAAATTTCCATGCAAAAGTTGGGAAAGTAAATTATCACGCATTTAGGGTAAAATCCGTGACTTGGAGCAAGAGAAATTTCTCAATTTTCAAAAATTATGACTCTACTGATCGTGATTAAAGTTTATTTAAATTTGTATAAATGCTTTGAAGCATATTTATATCATTTTTTAAGAAATGAAGTGGCACGATATTTATACTGCATATTTAATTATTATTATGTTAAATAATTTAATAAAAAAATGTAATATGATAAATTTATAGTAAAAAAACACTTTTTTAAACTAAAGGAGGGGTAGATTATCGTATTTCTTGCATAATCTATTTTACAGGAAAATACACAAAAAGAACATGTCAAACAAGTATGATGTATTTGAAATCACAAGGAAACTTAAAAAATGGGTTTAGATAGAGTTTGAATTTTTTTTTTCCCAATAAACATTCTTTGCAAGGATTAGATGATTTGCACAAAGTGTTAACACTTAATAATTTTTAGAGAGCATTTAGAAAGTATGTAAAATGATAATAAGAAAACTTTATTTTATATTAGTTAACTCCAACTCAGTTATCTTCGAGTTTTCTTTTAAGCACTCTTAAAGGGTTCTATTATCTTTGAATAGATACAAAAAGTTTTATTACTTTTAGTTTACAACAAGTATAATCACTCCTAGAATAAAATAGTCTAACTGACTATGACATTTAACTTTCTCTGAGTTAAACAACTAAGTGTTTTAAATCATTTCTCATTATCCAAAAACAACAAAATAATTTTAAAACAAGTACAAATTGAGAAGCTCTTTTAGAGAAGATTTCAAATAAATACAAAGTTCATCTGAAAACTTATTACAAAGAGTTTTATTTTTCAAAGACTTAGACAATACAAGAGAAAAATAATATTGACAACATAATAGTATGTGTAATTCATATTCTTCTCTTCATGCAGTATTCTTTATATAGGCAACTTCAAGAAAGATCTGTTACACAGAAACATTGACTTTGATGTAGGTTTTATAGCCTTTTGTATTAGGTCAAATGTTATTTTTCTTTTGTAGAGGCAATTGTGTTGCTTGTACGAATTGGACAGATAGAAGGCATTGAAGAAACATTCCTAGAATGTCTTCGCATCTCTTAACGTTCTTCTGAACCGGTATAGAACATTTGAATAAAGCATTTATCCTTTATGTATCTGCACGGATAAAGAGAAACAACACAACATGCAAAGAAGTATTAATCGTATATTTGGAATTAAAACGTTAGATGTTCATAATAGCTTTTAGCTTTGTCCTTGTACTATAGTATTTAATGTAGTTTGTTTATCAAGTCGTTGTTATTAGAGTAATCTATTATGTTCATGCTAGACTTTTTTCTTTAGCCGTTGTGATTAGAGTAATCTATTGTATTTATGCTAGACTTTTCTCTTTAGCATTTATGATTCACAATGGGTTCAACATATTGTTTAACATATATAGCATTTGTCTTATTATCCTAGATGATCATTTTTATAAACCATTTCCTTATACACTTTTGTTAAACTTCAAAATAAAGGGTTCCTAAACAATCTCGTTTTAACAATCTCTCATTTTTTTTTATGTTTAACAAATACTTATGCTAACGCGAAAACTTTTCAAAACTTTTTTATAACGCGGAAACGTATTTTCAAAAACCTCAACATTTAAACTTGCATCGCATAATAGTTCCAAAATACTTGTCCAATTGCATTATTTAAATAAAACCAAAATAACAAAGGAAATAAAATAACTCAATTACATTGTCTTAAAAACTAATTGTAATAGCTTTAAATAAAATCTCAAGTTTGCCTCCCGTCATCTCACATATCTATCATGTTTTACCTTCATCTGTAGCATCATATGCTCCCGTATAACATCATACATTATACGATCATCGCATTCATACAAACACAAACATGTATGGGATAAACTACCGATAAAACAATCATAACAATAAGATACATATGTATTGATTATATCAATCATAATCAAACACACAACAAGATATTTACCTTCTGATTATATCACCCATAATCAAACACACAATAAGATACATACCTTCTGATTATATCAATCATAATCAAACACTCTATACATAAAATTAATAATAATAGGATTCTTAATCCTCTAACATAAACGATTCAATCATAATTAATTACTCGATCTTCGATCCCCGATCCTCAAACTTCCATCCTTGATCCTTGATGTCATCACTAACATCTCACACATAGACCTCTGATCTTTCCACTCATTAGCACTTATGTTAACTACTACTATAACCATTATGGTAACATCACTGTCAACATAGCATAACTTGGAGCATGTAAAATACCATGATCATCATCATAGACACGACCATCATGATTATCTCAATCATGAATCACACCATGAGCATCACCAAACCATGAACTCCATCATGACAAGACTCAGTCACACTCATGTACCTTAACTCACTAACTGTGGCTGCTCCTACAACCCCATTTATAGCTTCCTCATACAGATACACTCGAGTCATCCTTCTTCTGCCTTCGAACCTATTCTCCTATCACACAAGGCAGAACATTTATCCCCCTTACCAAAGAAGATTCAACACTTGAACATAGTTCTCTTTTCTACAACTATTTGCCAAAGAGAATGTCACTCTCTTTTCAACAACCAATGTCAAAGAGAGTCACCACTCTCTTTTCAACAACCAATGCCAAAGAGAGTCATCGCCTTTTCAACAACCAAAGCCAAAGGGAATATCCCTTCCTGTTCAACAACCAATGTCAAAGGGAGTCACCAGTCTCTTTTCAACAACCAATGCCAAATAGAGCACTTATATGGAGATAGAACAAGGATTTACTAGGTATAACAAGTAGACTAATTTCTCATGCCTCATGCTCATTATCCACACACACTTTTATGCATTTCATCTTCCACTCATGTTCCAATCTCAACCACAAGTCAATCCTAACCCTAAACAGAACCCCTAAACTCATTCTCTGATTCCATCACGTTCTACAACTTCTCCAAAATAGAGTTGCTGATGTGAGGCTGTTTTCTCCCAAATTAGACTCTCGATTGACGAGCCGAACGGTCAAAATGAAAAACAATATGTCTGGAACCTACTGTTCAAAAATCAGCCTGATCCAACGATGAATGACTTCACAACAACGAAAACATCAGTGCAGATTTTATGAAATTCTCCAAAATAGAGTTAGTAATGCGAGGCTGTTTTCTACCAAATTAGACCTCTGATTGACTATCTGAACGGTTAGAATGAAGAATCATATGCTTGGAACCCTATGTCCAAAAATTAGCCCGATCCAACGGTGAATGACTTCACAACGACGAAAACACCAATGCGGGTTTTATGTTATGCGGGAATGACTTCATTTCTTCCTTTCTCTCTCACTTGACTTTTTCCTCTCTTCAAATGACTCTAACGTGTCCTACTTATCTGGCCCACCTCCAATAAAACAAAGTGAGACATAATGGTCCATATTATATGTCTTATTCTCCACATAGGAAGAGATCCCAATAACCCCAACACTTACAACTTATATTTGCATGGAAACCCCCAAGCATCATAACTTCCCTTAGCATCAAACCCTCTGTTGGGATAACCCAACAAAAACATACATAATACATAAAACCTATGTTCATGCATACATAATCCCTTACCCAATAATAATCACAAATAATCATAATCATAATCATATAAGCATGTATCAAACAATGATTATCAATCAAGACAATCAAGAACATATATAACATACAACAATAAGCAAACAAGTGTAAGCTTCCTCATACCTTGGTCAATCCTAAGGCTTTGTCTAACTTCAAACTATCACAAGTCCTCCCTTGCACTAAAGTTTTCTAGAGCTCTTCCTCTTTTCTCCTAGAAAATGTCTTTTCTCTCATTTAACTCTCTAATTTTCGTTTTTACGAATTAGGTTAACAATGTGCATACCTCTTTTACTCTTTTCTTTATTATCTTCTTTTATTCTCTCTCTATCTTTTTAATTAAAATCATATCTCTCACTTAATCTATAAAAGCACCAAGATTTCCTTTTATTATCTCTTAACTACTTTTTAAAATATCAACAACCATTAAATCTTTTAAATTTCAGATTTATTAAATTCATTTATTTCCTACAATACAAATTAAATATAAGTTTACCCTAACTGTTTTTCTTTCTAGAATTTGGTTCACACATATTCAATCCTAAATCATCCTTCTACTATCAAACCCACACATCATATTTGTAATATTACGCACATACAAATCATCATATTGACAACATATCAATCATGTGTTCCACTTAATCAATAATAACATTAAATAATTAACATAATAATAATTATAGTTCTAGAAAACATCCAATCACCCAACATTAATTTCTAAACAAAATACCAAAGATACTACTTTAACTCTAAGACCCCTGCTTTTTCGGATCTTACGTATATGCCATTCGGGTTGAATGGAAAACTTGATTGTCTTATATTAAATTAATAAAAGTTCCTTGTTATTTAATAAGTTAGAGATTAATATGGCGAGGTAAAGGTCTCGGGAATATAACTGTGTGTGTGGTGAAAATAAAGTAAAATAATTAAGTTTTGGATTAAAATGGAAAAAATATAAAATAGGCGAAAAAGAATGACTTAAAGGAATAATAAATGGTTAATATACCAACTAAATAAGCTTGGCCAAGTAGTATGTGTATTGCTTGTGTACATGGCTCAAGGGTGCGATTTTGAATCCAGAGGAGGACAAAAGTGTGTTTTATTTTGCTTTAACTTCTTTGATTTTTTTTTAGCTTCAAGCTTGCTTTGTTGGGTCAGATTAAGCCCATAAGCCATCTTGGACGAAAACGTCCACACATTCAGAAAAGAAATCACCTTTACTTCTTGGTCGAGAATGTGCGAGGGAATACAAAAACGCTGGTCGATAGTGGAGGTAACCGTCGATATCACAGGAGATGAGAAAATTGTGAAACGTTCTTCTCTTCCCAAATTGTCCTCCAGATTATTATTTCAGTTTTTTAAAATTTATTTCAAGTAAATCAAACGACGAGTAACATTGTAAAAAAGTTGTGGCCAGTTAAAGAAACGTTTTCCTATATAATGAGACAGACTTATGATAGGTTTTTGATTTTTGGAAGATATATCAATAATAGCATGATGTGAAGCAGAGTATGGGATGATAAGATTGCTCACCACACGTCTCTTAATCTTTCGAATGTCATTCTCTTTTATTTTGTTTCTTTCTCGCCTTCTCTTCACTCTTCAGCATAAGCACAACCATGCCGTCTTCAACCGAAACTCTCCTAGAACGTGCTCGTCCCTTCCTCCGCGGGGAGCTCCAATCCATCGATGAAAACCTCCCTTCGCTTGTCGGCGTCCTGCAGAGCGTGGGCGCTGGAGAGTGCTGGCACAAACATGGCAGCTTCCTTCACCACCTTCTCGATATATATCGCATTCTCACCCTCTGGAAAGCCCCTCACTCCGTCTGCCTCTGCGGTCTCTTCCACTCAGCCTACTCCAACTCCTACGTCAACCTCGCCATCTTCGACCCTTCAACTGGCCGTGAAGTTGTTTGCCGCCACGTGGGCCACCAAGCCGAGGCTCTCATCCACCTGTTCTGTGTAGTTCCCCGGCAGCCCCTCATCCACGACGACCTTCTCTTCCAGTACTCCGATCAAGAACTCGTGCAACACCTTGCCGAGTCAGAGATATCACTCAGGAACGCCAAAGAGAAGGGTGTCTTCGACGGGGAAGAAGGATGGAGGAAGAAACTGCAGGGTCTTGTTCCGGCGGAGGGGGTTGAGGTGAAGCACATTCGAACGGGTGAACGGGTTCATGTTTCTCGGAGGATAGTGGCTGTTTTCGTGATGATGACCATGGCCGATTTCTGTGACCAGTTATTTGGTTTTCAGGATGTGCTGTTTGATAACCGGAACGGTCGGCTTGAGTTTTCTGGGAACAATTTGGGGGCTCTGTGGCCGGGAGATGGGAAGCCGGGTCTGTGGCTGAATTCAATTTCAAGGATGGGAGCAGTGTACAACTTGATTGCAAGGGAAGAAGAGATTTTGATTGAAGAGAAGAGAAGGAAGGTTGGTGGGGTGGTGGTGGATGTGGAGAGAAATGAAGACATTGAGCTGGTGTTGCCGCCAGTGTTTGATGACTGCACAAAGGTTTTGGAGGCGGAAGATCAAATAGTTGCAAGAGATTTGTACTGGGCAGCTGTGTGTGAGAAGGGGCTGGGGAAGGTTGAAGATTTGCTTGTGGGGTGTATAAGCAAAAACCCTTTCGTTGGAGAGCCATATGTGGTGCTGAGTCAGGTTTGTTTGACAGAGGGAAGGTTTGAGGAGGGTGAGAAACATGCAGAGAAAGGACTGAGACTTTTGCTGGAATGGGGATGTCCCTGGGATAAGAGAACTTCTTGGGAAGGTTGGGTTGCGTGGACAAGGGTGTTGCTGATGAAGGCTAAGGAGAAATCTTGGCCTCAGACTTCATGGGGAATCCTTAATTTGGGTCTTGTAAAGTAGTGTTCGTTCACCTTCATCAGTTCAGATATCTCGTTGCTGGTTTTATGTTTTTTATTTTAGCAGAAAGGATTTGTGATCGTTACTGTTATGAGAAATTGGGTTGCAATCGAAAGAGTGTGGATAAGAAGAGCAGACAGTAACATCTAGAACTATTATAAAACTATACCAATCATGTCTTTTCTTTTCGTTATTGGGAAATGATATTTTAACAAAATTTAACATTTTCACCATGGTATTAAACTTACGTGTTAACTCGTTAATTCGGACGAGTTTACTCATTAATTCATGAGTTTAGGTGCTCAATTATGATTTTAATCAACTCGAAAACAAATTTGTTTTTTTGTGTGAATTTCGTAAACTCGGTGCAAAATCGGTAAACTCGTATGAAATAGTGAGTTTAGAAACGTGTGTGGAAGTGTATGAACTTACCGGATTAGGGCTTGTGTTTAATCTCCTTTTCTTCTTAACTCTGTCGCGCATCACCTTACCGCACATTGCATCACTATTTTTTGCGTTGTCCAGCGTTATCTCATTCAGCCGTCGTGGTTGCTGTTGTCGAAAATAGTCGTCGCTTGCCATGGGTCACCGTTTCTCGTCATGGGTCGTTGTTGCTCGCTGTGGGACGCCGTGGCTCGCCTTTGCTCGTAGTGGGTTGCGCCTGCCCCTGTAATGTTTGTCGTGGTCGCTGGCCTTGTTTCGCACTCACCTAGGCCTTGTTCACTTGAGTGGATTTGACGGAAAGTAATTAAAGGGATTTGAGAGAATTTGAAAATAAATTTTTTTGTTGTTTATTTGAGTTAATTTGGAGGTAATGAGAATAAATTTGGAAGTAAAGTTTGTGAGAATTAGTCTAGGATTTATTGACGTGACAGATTAAAAAATTTACTTCAAAATCCAATCTCATTTACTTCAACAAGGCCTAAGGGATCCCGATGTCACTCTTTTATTGGTTTATATTTGAATTTATTTTTAAAAAATATTTAAATAGATCTAATCACAAACATTGTAAAAAAAAATTGTTAAAAACTATTTTTCTTCTCTAAGTGAAAATAATTCTTGTAGTTTATTTATTTTTTGATGGAAAATGTTCTGTGAACTCATTTGAATTAAAATTTAAATTATATTCTACATAAATAAACTTTTACAAATTTGTTAGTGGTGTTTGCGAGTCAAGTTTATTGGATTGTCACGAATTTATATAAATTTTCGAGTATGGACATCATTCATATGTCATGAATTTTTATTTTCAAGTTTTGAGTAGGAAAATGTAATATTGAAAAACTAAAATTATCAAAACTAAAATTATCGATAGCACGAGTTCTTTTCTCGTTTCTTCTACGGCTCTTCTTGACGTAGCTCTTGTCATTCTTCTTGTACTTCTTATTCTTACTTTTTCTTGTTTTACTTGTTCCATGGAAATCCACCATTATCCTATTTCTTCATTATTTTGTTGTTTGCAATTGAACGAAACAAAAGAAAAAACCTAAAATTCTTTTGCGAGTAAAAGCGACGAAGCAGGTCTCCCTACTTTTTTTCCACCATTATCCACTTGTAATAAAAAATAACTTTCTACAATTATTTTTGCATATGTTTTTAAATTATTACTTTCTTAACCTATAAAAATATAAATCAAACATTGCTTAAAAGTTCATTCCCGCAAAGGAAATTTGGACCACAAATGTTATGTGGTTCTTTTCTATGATCAAGGTACACAATTCACAAATAACAACATTAAGTACTTTCATTGAGTCTCTTCTTTGAAAAAAAATTAAATTAAGTTTGATATATAAGTAGGGAGCAAAAACAACTTTTTGTACAGTTTTAAAAAAAAATTCATCTAATGAACCAATGGGATGTAATTCATATCTACCACCAAGGTCATCATAGTGGTAAGAACACAAAGTGGTTGAATATGGTAACTATTTTCCAAAAGAAAATTGCCAAACCAGACATGAAACAAAGCTAAGTGAAGATTCCTATTGGACATTAAGATAACAAGCTATCTAGATGTGAAGGTTCGTTTTAATTTAAGAAGTTACTTTATATTTTATGATATATGTTTTTCTCTCTCGTCCACCTTATATGTAGCTCATCTTTGTTGTGTCCCGTAGAAAGACCATATATCTATCCCTCCTTCTCTGATTGAGCTTAACTTAGCTTGTCAAACTTCTATGTTATTGACTATCGAACAGTCCTCATGCTAAGCTGTCAGACTGACCTGAAACCTTTGAAGAAGTTATACAAAAACAAACAAAAAATACAAGTTAACATATGATAAAAGTTCAAATCAATTATAATCAACTCATTCATGCCAACTTAAGGAACTTAATATAAAACTAAATCAAAAGGTGAGAAAAACTCCCTTCTCAACATGTTTATTATCCTTAATACATATAGCATGTGCTTCCACCCTTAGGGATTAGGAACTCATCACAAAGGGTTAAAAAAGGGTTTCTAACCATACTTAAGGGGTGAAAAAGGGTTTCCAATCATACTTAAACAGGTTATTCAGTCTTTGCATTTGTTTAAACATCCAGTGTTCATTTCACATTAGTTTTTGTTTTCTCAGCTGCCTTCTTCTTTATTCCCGTCGTTTTGCAAGGTTCTCTTCTCTTTAGTAAGTCACTTTGCTCTCTCATTTTCAAGTGTACATTCAACAACTTGTTACCTTCTTCACTTAGTTGACATTTTTTTTAAGATTTCTGCATACTTAAAAAGCTTGTTAATTGGAGGATGATAAGATCTGTTCTCTTTGAGGAAAAAAAATCACCCCCTTTTATATGAAAGAATAACCTCGTTAGTAAAAAACACACACATGCTTAAATTTCAAAATAAACTTAAAAACAAAGAAGGTAAACCAAAGTCCAGAACCAATATTTGAAAGGGATTGATTAAATAAGAAATTAAGCTACCAAAAAGTCTGCATGCATTCAAAAATTATACAAGTGACGGTTTCAAACGTCTCAAACGATGGTGAACGGTGATTATTCAATTGCTGCACCCAGCACCTTTATCTCTCTCTCTCCTAGAAGCTCACTCCTAAGCCAACAACATCAACATCAAAGCAACCTTTTTTCTATGTACACTGTTTTCTGCGTCGACCGAAAAAGCAAACTTTTTTTCTACTATACTTTTTCCATGATTCTTTTGACCACATTATTACTGCGGCGGGAAGAGTAATTAGATTCCCCGGCGATGCAGCTCTGCTGAATTGCACTGGCTGGCATTACACTAGAATTAAAGAAGTGAGAAAAATTGGCAGTGACATTGAGGAGTTTAGTTATTTTGAGAGGTATAATACATGAATGAAGTTATGAAATGAAAGGAGATGAGATGGGTAGGAGAAAGGAAAGGGGAAGACTTAACAAAACTCGGATGCTGGGTGCTCAAGAATCTTTGTTTCCCTGAATCAACAGACATTGGGTCCAAACCCCACAAAACCATTGTCACCATCAATCGAAATCTGAATCCCCTCTTGCTGAATATTCCCTATAATGGAAAGCCCCGAAGGCGAAGCCGCAAAGGCAAAACAGAATGTTCCGGCATCATCTGCCGGAATTAGAAAGTTTCTGGCCGGAAGGGTCAAGATCTGTCCACCGGAAAAGTAAAAGGAGACGGTGGGCACCCGAACCGTAACAAAGCCGTTCAAATCGTAGCAGGTGTCGAAAATGGAGAGTCCAGGTGCCCGGGGCAGGTTGGTGGTCTGAGCAAGAAAAGCGTCCCGGAAGGCATGATAAGCCACTGTGGGAAGCCTGGTGACGGCGGTGCCAGTGTCCATCACGGCCCCTCCGTCGCCCAGATCAGTTACCCGGAAAGCATCCTCCGATATGTTCAGCCGCGAGCCCCCAACTCCGAGACCCGAGAGCCCAACGTAGTAGAAGCTGGGAAAGAAGGGGTTGGGAATGAGTGGGACCCACGCCGCTCCCAGGGGCAATGCCTGCCGGCCGAACTGGAGCGAGCCGGAGGAGGCGCTGCCGCGAGAGAGCAGACAGTAAGCGAAGGCGCCGCCTGTTTGGCCACCGAGCTGACCCACGAAGGACATGGGCCCGGCACCCAGACCCAAAAGCCCAGCCGCTCCCACGAACATGCCTTGGTTCCATGTGCCGCAGCCGATGGCCGTGTTCCGGATGAGAGTCCGCCCCAGCGTGATTGTTTCGAGCGCGAGCGTACCTCGGGTGTAAGAGCCGTCGCCGTAGGCCACCTCGTAGCGACACCTTCCCTGGTGGCAGCCGGCATCGTCGAGCTGGTCGCAGACGGAGGAGGAGCAGGAAACGCCGGTGAAGGAGGCGGAGAGGGCGGGATTGAATATGGGATCGGACTGGTTGTAGCAGTGGTCGCATGGCTGGCACTGGACCCAGACGATGTCACTGCCCGAGTCTATGACCATGTATTGGTAAGTTGCAGGGCTTCCAATTCCTATTCTCACAAAATACTCTCCGCTACCTTCCTCCGTTCCCGAAACGACGTCGGATCCAAAGGACGCTTCTTCCGCTGCTTCCGTGTAAGCATGGCTGTTACTGTTAACGATGGAGGATACCCTTTTGACGTCACGTTTCATTCGTTGGTTGAAACGGGTGGTGTGATCCTTGGCAGGGGCGGTGCTGATTTTGTCTCTGTGAAGAATCTGAACTTTCCAATTTCCCTGCTCTTCTTCTAAATCCTCTGTTTCTTTTGGTAGGTTCTTGAGTTTAGTCGCTGTCATTTCTTCCTCCACGTTGAGCTGTTCGAAGTGGGAAGCCAAGGAGCTGCAGGTGGTTGTGGTTATGGTTAGAAACAGGAAGAAGAGCAGAGTTTTGACAACGGTCATGGTTGTTAGTTGGTTGGTGAGGAAGGACTCAGAGCTCCACGTTCACTTTCCGTTTTTCCTTCATTATATTGGTGTTTGGTTTTGGGGGAAAATGGTCCATTCAGAGAGAGAGAGAGAGAGGGTACTGTTATAATTGAAACCAAAAGTACACACAAATCTAATGTAAAGTCCCACGTTAATTAATGTTAGAAAAATGTTTATGTGTGTTTTCAAAAGATGGTTGATAAAACAATAAAATGTGTGATTGATTAATAAGCCGACAGGAAAATCCTCTGCTACACGTGTTTGTTTTGTGTTTGTGATTTCCAGCAAGATGCCACACACAGACAAATTGAGGCACAGAAATACCTCGTAAACCATGCTGCTTTTTTATTTTTTTGTTAAACCACTCGATTTGAAGGAGTGGTTTGGTAGAGTGAAGGATGAATATGCAATGGGGTGAAAACGACAAAAATGTAGTACACAATACAAGTGTGAAGAAAAGTCCATCCTCTTTCTAATTCCATGTAGATTACACATTAATGTGTAGTGAGAGCAGAGGAATGGAAAATGATTTGGGTACTTTCGGTGGGATGGTTCATTAGAATGGAATATATATATATAAAAATAAAGAGAAATAGGAACAGAGGTTAACGTTGTGCTAGGATTTCAAAAAGTACGACAGCGTGCGGATTTTCTGCATTGTTTGTTGGGGATAATGCCTTCTCCTCGTGCACCATCGTCACTTTTTCTTTCCCTTACTTTTCTTCATTTATGTTATTTTTCTATTAGTTTACACATAATTTAAAAAGTCAAGATAAAAAATAATTTAAATATTTATTTTTTTATTCTTTGAATTTTTACAAATATAATAGTGATAAATCAAACAATATTTTGAATACACAGTTATCAATCTTAATTATGATTGACAAATTTAGAATCAAAATATTAACATTTATTGTGGAATTGATAACGAAATTTTAAAACAACCATGTGTCTCTTAAGTTTTTCATTAAAAATAAACAATGAAACTGTCATTTCTCTCGCTAAGAAATTTATATTTCTATCACAATCAATAAATTTATGTTGCTTAAGAGTTAAAGATAGTTTAAATATAATATATTTTTATAAACAAAATTATGAGAGAACACCCAAATTTCAGAAAGAACGATATTTTAGATGCGTGATAATTGATTTAATCATATCTGGCTTCAGTATAATAACAAATATATGGGTTAAATATGTTTTTAGTCTCTAAACTATTGGTCGTTTCTGGTTTTAAACCGTGTTTAGTTTTCGAGGATTAAAACGAACGTTTCGAAAAGAATGAAAACCAAATTGTACCTTACTTTGAAAGAGGGACGAAAACCAGAAACTGTCAATAGTTTAGAGACTAAAAACATTTTAGTTCTCATTTGTTGCTAAATGAGGACCAAATTCTTAAACAGTGTTTAGTAATGAGACCAAATTGTACCTTACTTTGAAAGAGGGACGAAAACCAGAAACGACCAATAGTTTAGGGACTAAAAACATATTTAACCCTATATATATATATATATATATATATATATATATATATATATATATATACATACATATTTAAAATTATATATAAACAATTATTTTTATTATATTTTGAGATATATAATATTTTTTTATAATGCTAGAATACAGGAGAGATATACCTCCAAAAGACTGATTTGTATTCAAATAAATTAGTAAGAGTTTGAATCTTTTAAATAAAAAGAAATAAGTAAGAAATAGTATATTTTCGTATAAAATATTATATATATTTATAGGGTTTCTAAGCTTTTATGACTTATGCGATAAAAATAGTAATATTAAGATAATATTAAATAATATTAAGATAAAATTAAGTAATATTGATAAATATAATGACGTATAATATGTATGATAATTAGTAAAATAAGAGTGATAATATGATACTATGTTTGATTTAGTAAATGTTTTATAAATATATGATATTAAAGAATATTACTATGTAATCAGACTATCGAAATTTAGTCATATATAATGTTTATACACCAATAAATATATTTTAAAATATTTTTTAATTATTTAAGTCAGCAAAATTGAATGAATTTTATTGGATCATAGTATATTTGTTAGATCAGATATTCAGGAGTTTGATTATTGTGTGAGGAGTGCTTATTGTAGTTATGAATGCAATTTTTTTTTCCTTTAATTCGTGACATGGAAACAGTATTTGTCCGTTGGGAAAATTTCAAATTATAAAAGCGCATGCTCTATTCATACAGTTTTAGTTTTCCTTTAATTTTATTTTCACTTTTTTATTCTACCTCTATTTCTTATTACATAATTATCATGTGTTAGTGTTTTCCCCTCTTTTAGGGGATATGTTTTTTTTTTCGATTTAATAATAGTAATGAGGAGTTTAAATAGTTCGTACCGAATTTTATAAATTGAAAAACTTTCTTCGATCTTAAATTCCAAAACAATAAATCTATGAGAAATTCTCCTTATTGGCTATGGCAAAAATGTCCTTTGCATATACATGATCAGTTTGCTGAACGTAATGATTGAAACAGATAAGGGTTGGGTTGATGGAGGTGCTTAAAGACACAAGGCTGTGGTCCTAAGTTGAAGCGTGAAGTGTTAAAGGTAAAGCGAGCAAACTAAGAAACATGTACATATATACAAAGTGCGAATTTGTGGACAAAATTTGGACAGCAAATGACAAAGAATTGCAATACCCTTCATTGTGTGGTGTACGATGCAACTGCATTACTTTATGTGAAGATGTGGAACAAATGAAAATTAGGTTTCCTATGTATCCCACAGAATTCAGCTTCCAAAACGAATTTTAAACATTTCCAGAAACTAAATTCCAAAGCATATTTCTGGTTAATAGTATATGCTCCACGATCTAGTGTCTAAAATCTTGGAAACTAAATTTCAAAGCTTTAATCATAAAACTTCGTTTACTCAGCAAAAATAAGAACCTGAAACTATAGTAGTCTAAGCTTCAAATTATTTTGCGGGATAATATGTACTTTCCAGAATACTAAAAATGCGAAAGCTAGAGAAAGTGTAATGATAATGTTTCGAGACGTAGGGTCAATTATTTAACGTCAAGTGAATTGTTTAGGGTTAAAATTTGTTTTGGAATTCAGAAATTTTTGTAACCGTTTGGTCAAATTATTTGGATAATGTCAAAGTGAATTCAATATTAACAACTTAAAGTATTAATTTTTTTCGACTAAAACAAACGTTTTTTAAAGATTGAGGACCAAATCGTACCTTAGTTTGGAAGAGGGACGAAAACCAGAAACGGTCAATAGTTTAGGGACTAAAAACATATTTAACCCTATATTTAATCATACATAATTATATATCCGACATAAAAAAATGAACAAAAGTAATTAATAGGAACTTCGGAGAATGAAAAAGCATACTACAATGGAGAAGATGCCATTATCCGCGTTTTGGAATTAAACAAATTTTACCACAAAAATACAATACCTAAACACAAACACAACTAAAAGTTAGTGTGAAGAACCAACAATAAAAAAATGTATAAAAACAATCCAAAAATGCAAAAAAAAAATGGAAGAAATGACTTTAACCACGACGACGAAAGTCAAATTTGATCGGATAAAAACATGCAAAAGGACAAGCGTAACGAGTGGAGAAGAATAACAGAGTGAATAGTCACTGCGGCAGTGCACAAGATTGCAGTGAGTAATTCACAGTCGCGACTCTTTTTGAAAGACCAGAGGAAGAATGAAGAAAATGAATTGTTCGCGTTTTCACACAAATTTAACTCTGACAGGAGATATTGTCTTAGTTAAACTTAAAACCGAGACAATATAGTGTCTACAACCTTAGTTTTACACCTAACGAAGCCTAAAGTTGCACAAAAAAAATTCAAAAATAAATTAAAATGGTAATTTTGAAATTTCGTTCAACTTTTTTGTCTCGATTCTTATTCTTAATTAACCGATGTCAAAAGTCTGCAAAAGAATTATACTTTAAATATTAAAAATGGGTCAGAGTATGTCTATGGTCTCGACTCTGGAAGACCCGAAGCCAAAAGTCATATATTGCTTTGGTTAGGATGGGAATCGAGACAATAAACCTTAAAAAATTTTCTTTGCAAGTATGACGTTTCAACTAATAGCCTTTTGGAGAAAGATTCTATAACCTCGGTTCCAGGCATAATTGAGACAATAGACCATTTTCAAAAAAGTTGTAAGTTGATACGTTGCAGGGATAAATGGGACTTTTTAGGGTTTATGACATCAATTCCCTACATAATCAAGGCAATAAAACCATTATGAGAAAATTGCCAGCTAAAATGTTAGATTTTCAAGTGATGAGTGAAATTTGCAGGGTGAATAACTTCAATTGTGGAAAAATCGAGGTCACAAACCCTTTTAAAAAAAAAGTTTACTTTGTAAAATATATGACTTCCGTTGCTCCTATAACTCAAGCCATATAACTTTTAGGCTTTGTTCACTTGAATGGATTTGAGGAGAGTGATTGAGAGGATTTGAGAGGATTGAAAGGTACATTTTTTTTGTTGTTTATTTGAGTGAATTTGGAGGTAAATGAGAGAAGATTTGGAAGTAAATTTATTTAATCTGTCACGTCAATCAAATCTTACACTAATTCTCACAAACTTTACTACTTTCAAATTTACCCCACTTAGCTCCAAATTCATTCAAATAAACAACAAAAAAAATTTTGCTTTCATTCAAGTGAACAACTTGATTCTTTCCACCGAGATCTATAAGCTAAAATTTAAAAAATGTCACGTTACTAAAGAGAGTGTTAAAAAAACCATTTCTATACACTAGTGCCTAAGGGGGTCCAGATATAAATTATCCGGATATGAATTATGAGCAGTGATGTCTATCTAGTATAGTGATGTCTAATATTTTCGGACGCAATGTAACTATTTACTGTCTCAGTTAAAACAAAATCTTGTTGATAAGTTATATACAGAAGCGAGGGCACACATAGAACCCAACGGAACAGAAGAGGAGACGGTGAAGGCGAAGTAGTGAGCAGCGATGATGGAGTTGTTGAGTTGCAGAAACATCACGTTCATCTTCCTCACAGTTTTGATATTAACTGCAGAAGCGTCAGAATCAGAATCAGGAGAAAGCAGCATCATATCAAGATTCCAGCAGTACCTGAAAATCAACACTGCCCAACCCAGCCCGCGATACGAGGAAGCAGCGGAATTTCTGATATCGGAAGGGAAAAGGCTCTCTCTGGAATCCCAAAGCATAGAGTTTGTGGAAGGGAAGCCTCTGGTTCTTCTGAAATGGGAGGGCACAAATCCCCACCTTCCCTCCATCTTCCTCTACTCCCACACCGACGTCGTTCCCTCCGAGCACTCCAAGTGGACCCACCACCCCTTCAGCGCCCACCTCGATTCCCAAGGCCGCATCTTCGCCCGCGGCTCTCAGGACATGAAGTGCGTCGGTATGCAGTACCTCGAAGCCCTCCGCCGTCTCAAGGCCCGAAATTTCCACCCTCTCCGCTCTATCTACCTCGCCTTCGCACCCGACGAGGAGATCGGCGGCCACGACGGCGCTGAGAAGTTAGCCCAATCGGAGATTTTCCAACGGATGAATGTGGGCGTGGTGCTTGACGAAGGGTTGGCTTCCCCCGACGCCCATTATAGGGCCTTCTACGCTGAGAGAAGCCCCTGGTGGTTGGTCATCAAGGCCGTTGGGGCTCCCGGCCATGGATCCAAGCTTTATGATAACTCTGCCATGGAGAATCTCCTCAAGAGCATTGAAGCTATCAGAAGGTTTCGCGCCTCCCAGTTCGACCTCATCAAAGCCGGCTTCAAGGCCGAAGGCGAAGTTGTTTCTGTTAACATGGTCTTTCTCAAGGCTGGAACTCCATCTCCCACTGTAAGTTCACCACTCCCTTTTCTTCTTCTCATACAATACATACACTACAACACAACAGCAATGTTCCCTAACATTTGACTGTGTTTCCTCAACATGGTTACAATTTGATTAGTCGACACATTCCACATGTCTCAATCCATCATCATCATGATTGAGTGAATGGCAGTATCTGATGATTGTATTCTATTTTGCCTTTTGCTTTGCCAGGGTTTTGTGATGAATTTGCAGCCGTCTGAAGCAGAAGCTGGATTCGACATTCGAGTGCCACCTACTGCTGATCCGGAATCCTTGGAGAGACGCATTGCTGAAGAATGGGCACCTTCGTCCCGCAATATGTCATTCTCTGTAATTAGCTAATTATCCACTCTTTCCTCTATATATTTCTTCCATCTAGTGTATTTTTTAATGCACCCAGCTTATAGTAGATTCACTGCTTGACTTTTTCACCTTTGAAATTTGCACTCAGGAACCTTGTCTTCTTTCTTATAGAACTTATGCACTAGAACATATTAGATATGACCTTGACCTTCTGCAACATGTTTTCACCTCATACAGATATGATCAAATTATAGGATATCGACTAGTGATATATAATCAAATTATAGGATATTGACTAGATTTATGATCAAGTAATAGGATATAAGTAGTTGCAAACTTCTTTGAAAATTTTGTGGTATTGTGATATTGAGTTATGTTTAAAGTTCACTTTATCAATGTGTATCCTAGTAACCTTTCATTTCATCAACTATTGTTTTGTGACTTTTAAGTTAAACTTAAAGTTCCCTTTCTAAAGAACCTTTTCAACTAGAAAAAGAATAAGAGAAAGTCAAGGGTAATGCTTGCTGTCTAGTGCTCTAGAACAAAGAAAACCAAAAAAAAAAGAAAACTAAACAACAGAAAAACATTGAAAATTCTGGGGTCCTAAGCATTGAAAACAAATAGTAGATAAAACTATATTTTCATTACCAAGTATATACAAGCACTCAGGAAAGGTAGATATGTGCCTCTTACTTCTTTATATGGCTAGATATTCTGGTATCTAATCATTCTTTTGTGTGGTTTGTGTCTAATGAAGTATGGTGTACTCGGTTCATTAAAAGTTTATTTTGTATCAGTTGTTTCAGTTTTGTTCTGGTCCTTACTTTCTGATCATTTCAAGTTTTTTTCCGGTGATCCCACAACTCATACTTAAATATGTATATGGACTGTAAAGCTTATGCTAGAAATAAATGAAACGAAATGAGTTGAAATTGATAAATAAATTTAGATTGTTATAGTATTCAAACAAAGGCTGAAGACATGAAAGTATTTGTTTGCTTGTAGGATGGGGTTTAATCTTGAATTGAAGTATAACTTATTTAAAATGGGTGTTCAATTTTTCCCAGATTGACCTGCCTTTATGAAGGTCGTTGTGATGATGGTTATGACATGGATAGATGTTTTTGGAATAAACTGACTTTTAAAAGAATGGTTATAAAGTGCCATGCTGTTGTCTTTGTGATGGTATGGGTGATCACGTTTGTTCAAATTCTCTTCTGCATACCACATGATTGACCATTAGACTTTCCTCATTTTTAGAGTAGATCAGCCCCCCCGCCCCCTTAACGGATTTTTCATCTAATTTAAATTAGCTTGGGCAGTTCAAACAAAAGGCATCCACTCACAGCAAATCTGGGAAACCACTCCTCACAAAAACCGATAGTTCCAATCCTTGGTGGAGCCTTCTTGAAAATGCTGTCGAAATGGCTGGTGGTAAACTTGGTAAGCCGGAGGTCTTTCCTGCAGCAACAGATTCACGCTACTTCCGTTACCTTGGTTTACCAGCAATTGGATTCTCACCTATGGCAAACACCCCTATTCTACTCCATGACCATAATGAGGTGATTCCTTTAATTTATTGTATGCATAATTTCTTGTTTTGTCAGTGAGCTTATTTGCATAAGAGTTATCATTGTCTTTAGAATCATATATCTGATTTGTTATTTAGAACTGAAGCTTGCAATAGACCTCATACACTGGCATCCTGGGGTTGACTTTAGCCTCTTGAGAAAACCCTTGTCTGCCAGATCAGAGCATAGTTTTGGTAAAGAAAGTGTAACAATAAACATGTAAGAGTCAGTGAATATATCTGCTTGATTCTAAAACAATAGTCTTTTCAGGTTCAATTCAATTAATTCGAATTTAGTCAAAAGTACCCTTAACTTTCCAACTATTGTTTTTGTTATTTTTTTTCAATGTAAGTATTCTTTATTGCTTACTCTTAATTATATGTAGGAATATTGTTATGAAAGATAACTTGAAAACTAAAAGTACTATTGTCTTGGAATAGAGGGAATCATAAGAGAAGGTTGGTGTTTACACAAAACTGTTAGGATTTAAGGACAATGAGATAGCCCAATCCAAAAGACTAGTCCATTACCTGAGAGAACCTCAAGATCTAGTTCTACGTCGAGTAATTCATTATGCTTTATGTGAATCTTCTAACATGTCACTTCCTTTAAATGCTGACATCCACAACGGCTTTCAATTTTCTCTTTGACAACTTCACTCATATATCATGTGATAGCAATCAGCACAGAGTAGGAGAAAAGATAAAAGAAATTCCTATATTATTGCTCACTCTGTCCAAACACTACAGAGGAGAAGATCCACTCACTATACGTGATACAATGACCTGAGTCCCAAGTCCCAAATTCCACTTCCCTGCCTTCCCCCAACATATGCTCCCCTCCCCTCTATATTCTTCCCTTCTCTCTCTTCAAAACAGAAAATATTCCTCACTAGATCCTCCCACCTCCAGCCCACCTGCCACTCAACAATTCTGTTAAGATCCCAATCATTGGATGTGTACTAGTGGACCCCATGAAATACGTTTCCACTTCTTCCTTTCGTACACCATACATCTTACTAAACTTCCCACATTGCCTTTTTTCCTTTAAACTTATACTCGTATCATCATATATTTGGTTTGCACTTTAATCCAATTTACTCTGTTCTCAAGTGAACATCGTACATTAAATATCTGAAGATGAAGAAGGAAAAAGTAAAAAACTATTATAAAAATGGGAGGTTGATTTGAGAGTTTGCAATTTTCTCATGTAAAAATTGCATGTTGAATAATAAAATATTTTTTGAGTGTTCGTGAATGGAAATTGAGGTGTCAAAATTACCTAAACTGACTGTAGAATTACCTAAAACTGGTTGTGTATTTGTCTGAGCGTGCTTCAATTAGTAGAAATTACTTCTTATTGATTCCCAAGGTAACCTAACACCCAAATGAATATAGAAAACATCAATTATCAATACTTGAACATAAAATAAGAATGTAAACCAAATTATTTCTGTAAAGTGGGAGAGCCTCAAATCTTAAGTACGACATGTGGGACTCAACAAAACCACCTTTGTTTGGAAAGATTGTCTCACATCACTGAGATAGGAATTGACATTGTTTTTTTCTTCTTTTTGGGTATGAACTGCACTGATGTCCTTCTATCAGCAGTCAACTGTATTTAGTTTGGAGTTCAAATTTGACATGAATTTTTTTTCTCCTTTACGCAGTTTCTACACAAAGATGAATACTTGAAAGGGATTGAAATTTACGAGTCAATAATCAAGGCATATGCATCATTCAATGACCATGGAAGAGATGGAGCATCCAAAGATGAGTTATGAGTATTAAATGATCATGCAAGAAATAAGTTACGAGCAAATGGTGCGGCACCAACACATCTAGTTCACACTTTCTGCCTTTTCTCGATCAATGTAATAATACAGAGGAAAATTAATACTTAGAATTGGCTGAGTAGATTCTGACACGTGGCATTAAAGAGGAATCGAATAAGATGGTCACAAACTTAGCTCAGAGCAACTTGGCACTTCCATGAATGCATTCATAGAAAACATTTCTGTGCATAATATTGTTAAAAGTCACTCCTACTATTCACTGCATTGTTAACTACTTTTTTTCTTAAAAAAATAATTATGTTCTTTTAAAGTTTTTCGTTTCTTGACCATTTGAGTTAAACATAAACTTGTTACTTTTTATTTTGTAAATTATTTTTCATAGGTTGATTGAAAACTTTTTCCTTTTAATTAAAGGTGAATCGGAGAGAAAGAGTGTATAACATTTCAAGAATAATATACATGTAATTTAAGTATTAATGAAGTGTTTATTTTTGCGAATAATATACGTGTAACTTAGATATTAATGAAGTATTTTTTTGTTAATAATTTAGTTATGTTGTTTTATTGCAATAATATGTTTTATATTTAGTTTTTTTTCTTTATATCATTAGCTTACATAAGTTATTTAGAGATAAATTTCACCCTCATTTCATTTCAAGAATACAAAAATTATAATTTTTTTCACTAGAACATGAGCAGAAACATGTCAATTAGTAAAAAAGATATACAATATTATTACAAATACTTAAGAGAGATTATTGTAACATTGATCAATTAGTGATATTTATGATTGTCAATGACATTTTTTTAAATAAAAATATTTTTTTTATTTAATTTTTTATGATCAAATATAAAAATTTCATTCTTGTTAAGATATGAGAGTGTAATGTAAATGAACATTTTTCATGTTTGATCATATAAGATTCATCCTAAGTGATATTTTAAAAAGTTGTGTGAAACTTTACTTTCTTACTTAATTTTTGAAAACATGTGTGCATGACTTTTCTCTTCATTAATAACTATCCTAGATACAAAGGAGACTTTATTGTCTTTATGGTGGTTTTTTATGGAGAATAGTTTTGTTTGATTGTATTTGTGTTCTCTTTTATTCTCATGGAGAACGGTTTTGTTCAATTAGTTTTCTAAACATCTATTTTATTTATATTGAAATTGTGATTGTTTTGGGAAACTTAATAATATTTTTCTTTATTGTTAATGAGTTTTTTTGTAGTGGTTGTGAGTGTTTCGCATTGTTCCGATTGCATTAAAATTTTGTGGGTCAAATGCATAATTGTGATATATGCTTCATATATTCATAGTTGTTTTTGAGAATCTTAATAGCATGAATAATTATATTATGATTTTTTTTATTATACATATAGTCATCTGTGATTCATGTAGGTAGGACAAATTTGTTCAATTGATATTTTTTCATATTTAAGGTTTTCTTATAAGCTTGAATCATTTTAAGAAAATACCAAAAATTTACCTTAAGTATTAAAAGGTTTAACATAAAATTACCTTAGAAATTTTGTCTGATGTAAATATATGTCTCTCACATAAATGTCTTATTGTTAACAAATGTAAACAACCAAAAATATCATAAATAAAAAATTTCTTTCGTGGTGAGAATGTCTAAGTGACTAAGAAAAAAACATTAAAAAAATTTAAGTAGATAGAAAAAAAATTGAAGAATTAAAAAAAAAAAAGATAAAAAGATAAATTGAAAAGAAAACGAAAAAAATTGAGAAAGGAAAAATTACTCTTAAATTATTTTAATAACACAATTAAAAAAAATCATTAAGGCATTGTTCATTTGAATGAATTTGGGGAGAGTGATTGAGGGGATTTGAGAAGATTTAAAAGTAAATTTTTTTGTTGTTTGTTTAAGTGGATTTGGAGGTAAGTGAAAGTGAATTTTGAAGTAAAGTTTGTAAGAATTAGTGTAGGATTTGATTGACGTGCCAGATTAAAAAAATTTACTTTCAAATCCACTCTCATTTACCTCCAACTTCACTCAAATAAACAATAACAAAATTTACCTTCAAATTCTCTCAAATCCCCTCAATCACCCTTTCCCAAATTCATTCAAGAGGAATTACAAAACTTTAATATTACCTTCATATTTCAAAATATGAATATAACATTCATTAAGGACAAACGTATTTTATAGACAAATGTTTACCCATAATCTCATATTCGTTGATAAATACAAATTATCAATGGAATTATTGATGGATACATGTGTTGCATTTATTGATAGACATTTTTGTTGATAATTTATATTTATCGACGAATTTACTGACAAATTTGTCTTTTGATAAAGTATTGTTGATTTAATTTTTCAATAAACATATATTTTATGTTATGTGATTAAAACATGTCAAAATTTGAGATTTCATTCACATCCCAATTTTGAGATGACAGGAGTGAAAATTTAAAATTTTTAAAATTATAATTAAATTCAAATAAGATTTACAATTTAAGAAAAATAAACCAAAGTTTTAATTTAATTATAAAATAAAACTACATGTAAATACAAATAAATCTAAATAACTAATAATATTAGAATAAATAATTATGTTTATTGCATGAATTACTTAAGTGAAAATAGATTCCCGAAGTTTTTCGTTTTTCATCAAAAAGAAATAACAAACCCAAGTGTTTTGAGACAAACACAATCAGAAAACAGAAGCAGCAATGGAGTTGAGTTGCAAAAACATCATAATCATTTTCCTCGTACTTATGATAGCAGCAGTATCAATCGCATAATCAGTGTGAGAATCAGAAGCAGAATAAAACAGCATCATATAACGATTCCTGCAAAATCTCAAAATTTCTCTTCATACTTTGAGAGAAGACGCCTCTTTCCTTGGCTGTAACTAATGCAATTGCAATAACAATATCATGTTGTCAATGAATAAAACATCTCCAAGGTTTTGGGGCATCAATTTCCTTCCTCACAGTACTCTTCAACGTCTCTATATGTCATTCAAAACCTCCAATGTGCAAACCGCGTCTCCTTGCGCCATATTAAAAGATTCACAAAGCCTCACCAAACTCCCTGTATCCTATTCAAACCTCTTATCACAATGTGTTGCTGCAAAGTCGCTAACTTCAGGTATGGAACTCCATGCCCACTTGATCAAGTTTGGACTTTCCCGCCATCCAGGTCTCAGGAATTACCTGGTAACTCTCTATTCCAAGTGTTGTCGTTTTAGGTATGCCCGCAAGCTGGTTGATGAAAGTTTTGAGCCAGATGTGGTTTCTTGGTCTTCATTGCTATCTGGGTATGTGCAAAATGGGTTTGTGGAGGAGGCACTGTTGCTGTTTAATGAGATGTTCTTGTTGGGTGTTAAGTGCAATGAGTATACCTTCCCAAGCGTGCTTAAGGCATGCTCGATGAAGAGAGATTTGAACATGGGGAGGAAGGTTCATGGGATGGCTGTGGTCACGGGGTTCGAGTCTGATGGGTTTGTTGGTAACACTTTGGTTGTTATGTATGCTAAGTGTGGGTTGCTAGATGATTCTAAGAGGTTATTTGGAGGAATTGTGGAGCAAAATGTTGTTTCATGGAATGCCTTGTTCTCTTGTTATGTGCAGAGTGAGCTGAGAGGTGAGGCTGTAGATTTATTTAAGGAAATGATGAGGAGTGTAATAAGGCCTAATGAGTTCAGCATTTCCATCATATTGAATGTCTGTGCGGGGTTGCAGGATGGTGGTCTAGGAAGGACGCTTCATGGACTTATGCTGAAGATGGGGCTTGATTTGGATCAGTTTTCCGCAAATGCGTTAGTTGACACGTATTCTAAGGCGCGGGAGATTGAAGGTGCGGTTGCTGTTTTTCAGGAAATTGCACACCCTGATGTTGTTTCTTGGAATGCAGTTATCGCTGGTTGTGTTCTTCACGATCGTAATGATTTGGCTTTAATGATGTTGGATGAGATGAATAGCTCAGGAACTTCTCCCAATGTGTTTACACTTTCGAGCGCTTTAAAGGCTTGTGCTGTAACGAGGTTCAGGGAACTGGGTAAACAGTTACATTCTTGTTTGATAAAGAGGGTTGCTGATTCAGATTTGTATGCTTCTGTTGGACTCATAGATATGTATTCCAAGTGTGAAATGATGGATGATGCGAGAAGAGCTTACGATTCGATGCCAAAGAAGGACGTTATTGCATGGAATGCTTTGATCTCTGGTTACTCACAGTGTGGGGATGACTTAGAAGCTGTCTCACTTTTTTCTAAAATGTACAATGAAGATATAGATTTCAATCAAACTACTATTTCAACAGTTCTCAAATCTGTGGCCAGCTTGCTGGCAATTAAGGTGTGTAAGCAGATTCATTCAATTTCCATCAAATCTGGAATTTATTCAGATTTCTATGTTATAAACAGCCTTCTTGACACATATGGAAAATGTAACCATATAGATGAAGCTTCAAAAATATTTGAAGAGCGTACTTGGGAAGATTTGGTGGCTTACACATCCATGATAACAGCATATTCTCAATATGGCGATGGGGAGGAGGCTTTAAAGCTATATTTACAAATGCAAGATGCAGATATCAAGCCAGATGCATTTATCTGCAGTTCTCTCTTAAATGCATGTGCAAAGTTGTCTGCATATGAGCAAGGGAAACAATTACATGTCCATGCCATCAAGTTTGGATTTATGTGTGATATTTTTGCCAGCAACTCTCTGGTTAATATGTATGCTAAGTGTGGAAGCATAGAGGATGCTGATCGTGCCTTTTTTGAGATACCAAACAGAGGAATAGTCTCATGGTCTGCAATGATTGGAGGATATGCTCAGCATGGCCATGGCAAAGAGGCTCTTCAGTTGTTCAATCAAATGCTTAGAGTTGGTGTGCCTCCCAACCATATTACTCTAGTTAGTGTTCTTTGTGCATGCAATCATGCTGGTTTGGTAAACGAGGGCAGGCAATATTTCGAAAAAATGGAGGAAATGTTTGGTATTAAACCCACACAAGAGCATTATGCTTGTATGATTGATCTCCTTGGACGATCTGGGAAATTAAATGAAGCAGTGGAGCTTGTAAATTCCATTCCTTTTGAGGCCAATGGCTCAGTTTGGGGGGCACTTCTAGGAGCTGCGAGAATCCATAAAAATATAGAACTCGGTCAGAAAGCTGCAGAGATGCTTTATGATCTAGAGCCAGATAAATCTGGTACCCACGTTCTCCTTGCAAACATCTATGCCTCTGCAGGGATGTGGGAAAATGTTGCTAAGGTTAGAAAGGTAATGAAAGACAGCAAGGTGAAGAAGGAACCCGGAATGAGTTGGATTGAGATCAAAGACAAGGTATACACTTTCATCGTTGGAGATAGGAGTCATTCTAGAAGTGATGAAATATATGCTAAATTGGATCAGTTGGGTGACCTTCTAAGTAAGGCTGGATATAGTCCCGTTGTAGAGATTGATATACATAATGTGAACAGAAGTGAAAAGGAGAAACTCTTATATCACCACAGTGAGAAACTTGCTGTGGCCTTTGGATTAATTGCTATGCCACCCGGTGCCCCTATAAGGGTGAAAAAGAATATACGAATTTGTGTTGACTGCCACACCTTTCTCAAATTTGTATGTAAAATTGTCTCAAGGGAAATTATAGTTAGAGATATTAATAGATTCCACCATTTTAAAGACGGCTCATGTTCATGTGGTGATTACTGGTAATATCATCATCATCCATTCTTTCAGTTTCACAAGATACGTAGATTCTTTATCTTTACTACTTCAACTGTTTCATGACTATAGTCACTATTGAAACACACACTGATGGCATAATTACTCAGAAGTCAAATATCCAATTTACTGGAGGTTCATTATTATTTCCCTATATTTTCACTGGATTAATGTTGGAGATTGTAAGGAAAAGGGAAGAGAGATGAAAGACATTGGTTAATACGGGTGAACTTAGATGTTGCCCTAAAATTGTGATTTATTGCCTTAAATGAAGGCTACCAAGACAGGATTCGGTTTCTGCTGAACTGGTTCTTTATCACATTCAAATTACTCCACATTCGATGTTTAATGCACCATTTTATCCCATTCTCCAGCTGGAGATGTTTGGGTGCCTCTAGTGATTGATTTCATAACTCAATATTTTCTTTTAGATAATAGGTTCCTTTTCATCTTGATAAATTAAAAATCGGATAATGATTTCAATGGTGGTTATTATAATTATCGGGCTAATATACCTCTGCCCTGCTACTGTTAAAAAAGAAAATGTAGAAAGATGATAGAGGATATTGATTCAGTGTTTTGTTTTCACTTTCATGAAAATTTGCAGCTACTAGAACGAACACCTGCATTAAAAGATATAATATAATGACATTGGTCAGCTACATGGATTATGAAAATATGACACATTCACTATAAGTTCTGTTGTATAAGTTGGCTCAATTTTATATTGGTCATTAGTTTGAAGGTATCTCATCTCCAACTTTTTTTGGGTGTATAAGGGTGTGGATGTGTCCATACTGTATAATCACTTGATTGTTTATTTCTTTCCAAACTGTGCCGTGTATGTGGAAATAGAGCAAACGACAAAAATAGATGAAACGTTGATATTCTTCCAATAAATACAAAAGTTATTTGTTATTAAGATGTTAATGGGGGCAATATTTCCTTCTAGTAGAATATCTATTTTCAAATATTATGTCTTTAATGGGAACTTTATCTCTTCGAAGAGCAAAAAAGAAAGCGTCATGACAAGACTTAGTGTAAACTTGTTTAGTTTAGAAAATTGCTTAAAGAATTACAACTTAAAAATATCATTCAAAAAATACTTATATGTGATAATTAGATTACTCTTCATATAAATTCTAATCTTATTTCTTAAGAAGACCATAATATTGAGATTAATTATTGTTTTATTCAAAAATATATTATATTTAAAAATATTAAAATTGAGTTCATTAACTCAAATTATCAATTAATATATAATTTCACCACATCCTTATTAGATTTTGTAACAAAAATATATAACTTGTACACGTTTTCTTCAGAGAAAATATTAAAAATATTATCTTTTAAATTTTTATCTTCTATTTTTTTATTATTGTTTTTGTCTATCATTGTATTTCATACTTAATCCATATTATCTTTATTATAAATACAATAATATTCTATTTATATTTTCTACAAGAAAAATTAATCTTATACTTAGTCTATATTATTCAATCCTTTCTTAAAAAAAATTATAATCAAAATATAATCATCCAAGCTACATGCAAGCTGTCAAAGCTACACAAACTTGCACTCCTAAAAGTTTAGTAACCTTCCCCAAATCTGCACTCATTAGCATCGCTGAAAACAAATTATCTATGAAATTAATTCTAAAGGTAAACCAATAAACTCTGCCCAACTGGTCCTAATATTAGTGCTGAAAAAAATTTTCCAGTTAGTTCCTCTAAAGACCACTGAAATTGGCTAAAGTTGCCACCATTTTGTGTTGCTTACCCAAAAACATAATACTATGTTTCCTTTTAAAGTATTAAAATAAGCTCCTCATATTTTTACATGTTCTGGTTTTTAAAGCAACAAAATAAAACATTCCAAACTTGTATTGATTAAACAATTTACGCGTGACACTCATACACCATTTTAACTCAAGGAAAAAAATTAAATCAGCGTCTGAAAGAATTTTCCATGAATGATCTTGTATAAAGTAAAATTACTAACACTACACCTGCACTGTTTAAACAAATTTAATCCATTCCAAACCAATAAAACTATGATCAAACATGACATTAAAGTGCTGAGGCATCTTCAAAATCTTCACTCTAATCCTGCACAAAAATAAAATGAAAATTTAAGCACGCTTAGAGCATTGATACAGCATGAAACAGATACATTGAAAAGAGACAAGATACACTATTTTCAGGACATAATACGTACGGTATTTATGCCATACAGTATTACTTTACGTTCGATCCTGTCCATATTGTTCAACTATTTATATTTTAATGGATACATGGTGTTATGCAAGTTTTACCATGCTTCATTATGTTTGACATAAAATAGTGCTAGCTGCAATTTGCAAGCATCAAATGCATTAAATCCGCTCTCATGAACAATTTTTATCATTAAATGCCACTCACTTAGCTGATTATTATATATCCCTTTCTCTGTATACATCATACAGATGTTTAGTCCTCATAAACTCATGAAGCAAGTTTGTAAACTAACTACTTTTGGTTCTCGTCTTGTGTTTAGTCAATTAGAATGTAAAAAATTCATGTTCTTCGTCAAGGATTCGCATTGAAACATGAAAAATCATGTCAAAATATCTGTTCAAAAGTTTCGTTTCACGTTAAGAAACAGGGCATTGAATTGAGTTGAATTCAACTAAAACCACTACTAGTTTTTAAGTCAACTGGAGTTTTAAGTAAATTTTGTTTCTAATAGGCTCTCCATCGGTGGCGAGTTCACATACAATAGCATCCCTGTTCCTGTTAGACAACAACACACGCTTGCTGAATTCTAGCTACAACCTCTTCAGATGCTAAATCTGACAGTGACTCTAAGTCATTGTTCTTAGTCCAAGGACATATAGCTTTATAAGATTCCATTTGTGGAAGCACAGTGACATAACTACGAAAAACTAAAAAGAGAAAAAAATGAAATGAGGCTACAATGGCATACCTAGAAAGCTCCAGTTCCTTGAGCAAAAGATGGAGAAAATTACAAAAGAGGGGATCAACATTTCACTGGTGAAACATTGCAGCCACCTCCATAATTACAAAATCCTCGTAACACACAACAGTTCAGATTAAAACAAACAAGTGATTGTGTCACGTATTATTCAATGTCTGAATAAGAGATCCTTTTCACCCTCTTGGTCTCAAGGCTTGGGCATATGTACCGTCCTTTCTGAGATCAGTTTGAAATTGATTACTATCAACCTTTCCGACTGTAGGCTTGAGGGTTTTGTGCCATCTAGCCTGAGATCAGTTTCAAATTGATCCCTTATGAACTTTTGGGCTCTAGGCTCGAGGTTTGTTTACCATTCAGCCTAGGATCAGTCATGGCCCTACTGGTATGCAGCCCATATCAATTTTGGATCGATTACAAGGAAATTTATTAAGATTTATGCAGTGTTGCCGCTATTTAAGACAGACACAGGCTAACATGGAAATCAGGGCATCACACAATATAGCCAAATATCAGGGATTCTTAGCCTTCTCATTTGCTAAAGTTGTTTACTTTCTCAATTATATCATGGGAAGGGCATTGTCTATATATAATGGAAATAACCTATGTGAGGCAGACAATTTTAAACGCTCTAAGGAAAAGTCACTCTAATCCTAGGAAGAATTTTCTATCCACAACAATATCCAACATCCATAGAAGCAACGCAACAGCCAACATCTCTCAAACAAACCAACCATGACATTATTTCATATGTTGCTTATGCCAACCCAAGCTGCAGTCAAACAGTAGAAAACATCCTTAAAAGTTGATTCACCAAACGGAAACAAGCAAAAGTTTATAAGCTTTACATTACAGTCTTTGTTCTAAGGGGCATGAACCCATGTTTCAACTATGTTTGGGATTAAAATTTCACTAGCCATGAGACTCCTTCAATGGAAAGCTTAATCACAAACGTTTGTACTCTAAAAGAAAGTCAAATACTGTTGAATCTATTCAGGCCTTAGCAATAGGATCTTCTTGTCTTCATACCCAACAACAAAATGGGTAGGTGAATTGAAAAATAGACAATTAATTGAGATTGCTCAAACCTTATTGGTTGATGCAAAGGTTCATGTTCATAACTGGCAATGTAGTCATCGGTTCCAGCTTTCAAAGAAATAGACAACCTTCACCACTTATAAACAAAATCCAACATGCATCAATTTTCCAAATGAATCCTTGTACCGTGCTTCTCGTGATTTTGGTTGTACCTGTTTTTCCATTGTGTCCCCAAGTTTTCGAAAGCTCTTTGCAAAGCTGGGCTCATTTTAAAAAAGTGTACCAATGTTATTCTCCAAAAATACTAGACAATATGTGCTAATTTTACCTTTTTTGAAGAAACTCCTTTTCTTTCTCAATGCAAGATTCCACTTCCATCTTACAGGAGACTTCCAACCAGGAAAAGAATCGAAACCACTATCTAACTAACAATCCACCTCTAATCACATACCAAGCAAGACAGAATTGATCCACAATTCATGACCTACCACCTAATTCATGTCCTTTGTGTGTCACTCGCACAATGAATCCTCAAGTGGAAGCGTTTGTTGGTCTAAGACTCTTACAATAGGTATTTGATGTACTTGAAATCCCATCCCGTTTATAATTCAGTTAACATCATTTGTCTATATTACTCCTTTGTGTCCTCAATGTTCTCTATTTCTATTAAAAAAAATACCTTTGAAGCACTTTATCATCTTGAATGGCGACAAACTATGATAGTTGAAATGCAAGTTGTTTAAGTGAGTAATACATGAGGTTTGGATTCACTTCCTCTTTGGAAGAGGTAATTTCTTGTTCTGGGTCTATCCTATTACAAGTTTTTCTAATAGTGAGGTGGACTGTGGATCATCTTAAAGATCAGTTGCCAAAAATGCAGTCAGATATATGGTCTTGATTACAACGATGCTCTTTACGTTGTAGCCAACATCACACAATCTGCTTCTTTCTTGCTATGGTGCAGTTCACAATTGGCCATTACATTGATTGGATATGATGATTAGATTTTCATGGAACAAGCTCTTGGGTTTTGATGTGGATATCAAAATCAGGTTTGTAGATTGGGAGGATCAGGTCTAGTTTGTAAACTTGCTCAGCCTCCTGATAGACCAGAATAGTTAACAAAATATTTGTTTGGGAAATCACTCACGTTGTTAAAACTTTTCGGCAGAAAGGAAGACAAATATATATCATTCACTTTTCTAGGTACTCCAGACTGGTTCCCAGTTGGACTGGTTGAACAATCCAGTCCAGACCCATTTTAATAACTATGGTTCAAATGATCAAATTGCATACATCCTAACAAAGTTTTTTAGGGACTCCAGATCCAGTTCACGTGTTCCAAGCTTGGTGATTTATATGTCCAGCTTCAGGGTGATACTAGAAAAGTTGTTTTCTTTTCTGTTGTATACTGATTACACTTACCTTTTCCAATGTAGTCAATAAATAGCTATGTGTGTAGATATATACACATAGATACATACCTACGTACATATATATATATATATATATATATATATATATATATATATATATATATATATATATATATATATATATATGTATGTATGTATGTATATATATATATGTATGTATATGATTCAGCTAAGGCACACTTGAGCTTTATCCATATTTCCAAAATTCTCAACTACAAGAAAAACCAATAGCAAAAGCTAATCTTCATATAAAACAGTAGCAAAATTTGTGTATAACCTCAAATAAGGACATGTACAGTGCAAACATGTCACGTAAAGTTAAAACAACAACCAAACTAGAAAATTCAGGCAAACAATATAGCAAGAAGAGGGGACTCAATCAGGGAATGGATCATGGAGGAATAATGATGAACATGTACCTGTTCCATTGAAGTAGAATCAGTATTTGTATGCTCTTGTGTACCATTGGATTCACCATCAGCTTGACCTCTGTCATCATGAATCATATCTTCAGGTTTTTCAGTAACATTATCCAACAGTATATTATCATTCAAGCCTTTTATATCTGCAGGAAGCTGGCCAGACTTCAATGCCTGCAATCATGAACAAGGATTAGATGTATAGCATCATTATAGTCCTTTTCATAATAGATTAAATAATTAAATAATTCAACAAGGAAAAATCAGTTTACAACAGTTAAAACCATTCTTTAGTTCACACCATTATTGAAATTAATAAGTATTACATTGATATACATTAAAATTAACATCAATATAATTTAAGCAAGAGTATGACACAAATAAAAAATTAAAATCCAATAACCGACTATCTAATTTAGAAAAAAGTAAGCACCTTTTCAAGTCTAGCAACCTCCTCAAGAGTCTGAGAATTCACAATGGCAGCCTGCATAAACCAAAAACACGTCAAACCACAGGTAACCAAGGAAATATCTGTTTAGGACTTTTGGAATAGCTTCCAATGGTTTGCTGAGAAGATATGGGTAAGAAACAAGGAAATCTTCTCATCTACAATTTATCAAAGTGCATCAACAGATGAAAGAGAGAACACATTATATATCTGAACTAAGCATGAAAGCATGTTGGATATGGGCCATGTTCAACCCTACTGTGATAAGCCACAAATAAAATGACATGTTCAGGTATCATCGTTGCACCTTGATAGCAGTAATTTGCTCAGGTGTGGGAGCAACCACTTTTGGTGTTTGTTGTTCCTCAGCTGCTTCTGAAACCTTTGGAGTTTCAGCAGGTGAAACTGGTTTGGGTGGCAACCTTTGAATTTCATCCATAACATCTTCCAAAGCAAACAAGCTTTTGGCTTCCAACCGTTCCTATTAATTTAAAGTAACCATAAAAAGAATGAAATATAATAGAAGAGCATGTGTAATTCGAAATAAGAAATAGACCTAATAATATATCTATCATCGGTAGATCCAAAACCTTGCAGACATTACCAGAACATCCTATCTTTCATAAATACACTCAAAATGCTGATTTATAACTCTAACACAGACACAGACACCTACAGAACATCCTATCTTTGGTATTTCAAACAGCAAGCCCGATAAAAAATTAGTATGGGTAGTGGAAAAAATACATTACCTTACTTTTCACTTTCTTGAAATCTAAAACCCGGAGGGATTTCAGTTTGTTAATAACATAAAGCCTATAATTTGGCTTCTTCGTGATATTGTTGTCCAGCAGACTAAGGTACTGCAGCTTTGGAATGGATGCTAAAGGGTCAATTTCTACCAAGTTTACAATTCTGTTGTTAGTGAGAACTAGTGTGTGCAATTTTGGCAAGAACTCTGCAATGAAAATGACAGAAGAGACAAGGTCACTAAAATGAGGAAAATAGAAGAAAGAATGTGCAGTTCAAAGTTCAAAAACCGTACCTCCAATGCTGGGATTAATTCTAGTAATCCTGTTGTTATTAATGATCAGTGTACCCAACCGGTTAAGATAAGGTACGTTCTCCAGTTTGACAATCTCGTTATCAGATAAATCTATGGTGTCAAATTGGTCCTGAAGGAAATTAAATACAAAGGAACTCAAAATTGTGAAAACTGAATCAGCTAATACATCCTTTCAAATGAAAAAGACCTCAACAATACAAGGAGAAAGTGGGAAACTAAAAGGAAGACAAGAAGACTAAATTGCACACCTCAGTAGCACCCAGGTTTTCAATTACAGCTATCTTGTTGCCTGTAAAAAACATGACAAAGTTATCATCAAAGAGGGATAGTAAAAAGGGAGAGATGGAAAGGTGTGAGGAAGATAGGAGTACCTCGAAGATCTAACTCACGCTCTTTAACTGGATTGAAAAAATGAGGGCTTTTCCATATCAAATCAGCAGTGAGCCTCACCATCTCTTCTACTTAGAGTGCAAAAGAAATAAGACAGTAATGGCTGCATGAACGAAAGTTGTGGAGGTGAGTGAGCATGGTTATCAGATTACAAAGCGTGCTTTTACAAACCAAAAATAATTCAATAACACAGAATAATCAGCCATTCATGAAACCACAGCGAGCAAGCCCCGATAGATGTCACCACCCGAAATAACACTTACTGGGCTGCTCCGAAGTACAAGAGGGTTCAAACCCCTTTTAGGTCATCACGAAAAATCAAACAAAACACGAATCTAAAAATCAAATGCGAAATGAAAGAAGAACAATGAAATTTAACAGCGAAAAACTTCAGAGGAGATGGAAGAAGACAAAAACCTAGAAAAGCAGTAGAAGCAAGCCGGTTATAGTTTTCTGCCCCTTTTAATCTTGAGCTTTTAAAAGGAGTGAAGATAAGCCTTCCCTCCTATTTAATTAACTCCAATAATGTAAAAATATTTAAGGTTAAAAAGGAACACAAAACCTCATCTTACAAATTTTAAAATTGTACAATGTGTTATGATTAAGTATCCCCACTGAATATCACTATAGGATTCATTTATGATAATATCATTATATTAAGATGATATGTATTTAATTTATTTCTATTTTGTCAATACAGTCACTTATAATAATATATGATTAATTATACTAATTTAAAATTAGCAAGTATTTGAACTTATAAGTCTACAGAGTCACTTATAATAATTTATGATTAATTATACTAATTTAGAACTAATCGTCAAAGTAAGACTCCATGAACAATAATATAAATAATATATTCTATGAGATATGCTAATTACGTTCATTAATAATAATATTTATGGTTTGTTGATGCACTAGACTAACTTGGACATCAAAGTGTCTTTTAGAAGCACAATCTTTATCCAGCTCAAGGAGGACGAATACCTTGAGAATTGAAGATTTGAAGTGTCCTTGGAGTTTGTACAAGGTGCACATTTGACTTTGTAAGAACAATTGGCACCCACCATGGGATAGACTTGTACTCTCTAAAGAAAGTATTTATGGTGTTTACAAGAAGCAAAATGGCTAAGCATAACTCTCTTTAGTGAACATAATTGTTATCCTAGATGCCTATGCAAAGATGCAATAAGAGTTTGTTGAGTTTAAGAAAATAAGTGCTAAAGAGATGGATGTCCTAAGAAAGAAAATTTTCAAGCTAAAAAGGAGTGTTGATGCTGAATGAGAGACCCAAAAGGGAAAAAAGATGGAAAACCTTGGTAACACGAAATTTGTGTAGAAAACCTCACATTGCTTATTAATGGAATTGAAGAAGAAAGTGAGTACAACCTTACTCTCAAGACACACAACTCTTCAAGAATAGCGGACTTCAAAAATAGCGGAAGTCGTTGACACCCTTTCTTAGATGACAACACTTATATCCCTTCCTAAAAAGTGGAAGGATCTTACCTTAAATCGATATAATGGTAGTTAAGAAGGAAAAAACGATCAAGTTCAACGAACCACCTGCTTGTTCCAATTTGACTCACCCAACCTGTCAACCTACCAACTTGACAGACCACTAGTATGACAAACCAGCCCAATAGTCCATCATCATTAAAAACCTAAATAAAATGCACTCATAATCCATGACATAAACATTTCACTTCGTTCAAAAAATTGAAACACATGCAATATTTCACTTAAGCCTAGCAACCCGCCTAAAAGTCCAAAATCTTGACATAAACTATTTTCATATAAAAAATAAAAATATTTAGCTCGTTTACATTTAATATTACATTTTCGATGAGGGAAAAATAAAACCCGCGAGTCAATGACTATACTCATTTATAATATCATGTGTAGTGTGATTTGTTATTTTTTAATTTCAGCCCATTGTTTTTTTTTATATAATTTGTTTATTTGTTCAATTTAATTAATATAAAGTTCATTCAAATTCTCCAATTTATTTTAAAAAAAACACTACAGTTTAATATTTGTAAGATTTGATAAGAACCTCTAATTTTTTAAAACGCGGTTAGTTCCATGGGATTATACTTAGTATACATTGGTTAAAACCACCATTATATTTATGGATTTTGGTTGATGAAAAGTGATCACACATGGTTGAGTTTTAAAATAAAAAAAAAAATCAAAACTTTTTATTATTACGAATGTCAAATAAATAATGAGATTAAAAGATTATCAATCCTTTAAATTTAGGTTGTGATTAAAGAAATAATTATGTTACTAAAAGAAGAAAGATTATATTTAAAAAGGAAATGCAAAATATTTGAACAAACATAACTTTTCTAAAAAAAATAGAATAGATAAAGTAGAGAGAAAATTATAAAATTATCTATAATGTATCTATATGTTATTCCATGAAAATGAAAAATGTTTGCATGTTTTGAAATATTATTGATATTTCAACTTTTTTAACTTTGATTTCAAAAATTGTATTTGATATTATATTAATTTTTTAACATACGAAATAAAATAAAAAAATCAGAGATATATTAGGGTGTAACAAGGGATTTGAATGAATGGCAACGCAAAAAGATGAAAGGAAGCAACAAGAGTAATAAGAAGGAGAAGAAGACGAAGATAGAAGATGAAGTTGAAGAAATGTTGCAGGCAGCGCAAGATCAGATTCTGTTGAATCTCTCCCAAGCCCACATCGCCGGTGCCTCTTCTTCCACTCTAAATCCGAATCCGGGTACGACTGCGGGTCTAGATCTGGATCTTGATCTGGAGCGTCGATTTCAAGCCCTGAAAATGAAAACCAAACCTAACCCCAAACAACAAGAGCAACAAAACCAAGATCTCTCCGTCAGATTTGATGCTCTCAAAGCCAAATCATCCAATTCCAATTTTAACTTCAATTCCGATTCCAATTACTGCAAATATGAAGAAGAGAGCGAAGACGACGAAGAGACTCAAGTTCAGAAACTAATCGAGTGGGCTAAGGATGCTGCGAGGCTCGATCCTTCTCCGCCCTCCGATGACGACGAACTTCACTGAGTTATAGAGAATTCATGTCATTTCTATTCTATTGTTACGCCTTCATACTTTAAATCTTAGTTCCTTATTTAATGGGAGAAATATAGTTTGCGATTCAGAAATTTTCACTGTCATTAACCATACATATCTCATATCTTGTACAGTGTACCACACATGAGAATTTTTTTATTTATAGCGAAAACACATTTACTTTTTTATTACATTAATTTTAATATTTTTACGAGTAAACAATTAAAAAAATAAAATTGTATATTTAGTTTTTTTAAAATAAATAAGTTATTTGATTATTCCTTTTATTAAACAAATAAACTACGCATATTATTTTTTACTTGTTAGAAGATAAAATCGTCCAATTTAAAGATGATAAGAGATCTATAATTAAGAAAATGGAAAACTTACACTAAGTAGGTACAAAAGTCTTATTAAAATCATCTTCGTTATAAAACTATAGAGGAAGTATAAGATCTGAATTTTCTTTTTATGAATTTTATTACGTCATTTTTAATTTTAAGATATCATGGTAATTTTTACTACACTAAAAAAGGATTGTAGGAGGCAACTTTCATTGCAAAACACGGGTTCTTAATTTTTTTTTATCTAATCATACCACATGATCTTTAAAATCATAACTTCTGTTTCAAGAAAAGGTTTTACGAATAATTATTTCTAATCATATTGATTTTTTTTCAATTTGGTTTTAGTTTTCTTTATTCAATAAGGTATCAATTTTGGTTAATTTTGTTGAATTAAGTTATTTTTACTAATGTTATTTAAATAATTAACATTATAATGTATAACAGAGTCCATTACTATAACATGACACTCTATTTAATTTTTTACTTCATTCTTTGATCTTTAGGTATCATCTTCCTCACCTTCATAGTCATTTTCATCATCTTTCTCTCCTCCATTATTACCTCTGTCATCATCTCTATCGTTGAAACTCCATTCATTTCCACAATTTTCATGCATAAATTTCATCTCTCATTCAACATCTTTATATTTATATTAGCAATTATATAATTTTAATTTTTGATTTATTTCCTAGTTTTAACTTTTTTTTATTGTGCATTAGGACTAAGGAGAAGAAATTGAAAAAAATGGAGGAATGCCTAAAAGCACAAGAAATGTGTATATTATCAAGGTCCCTCGTAACTTTTCTACATGTAACATAAAAATATGAATTCATAATCACTTGATGAAAAAATTGGACTCAATCTAAGCTACCATTTTATCATACAAAACTTTATTTTAGGAGAAACAACATTAACATCAAATTTTTTTTCTCTAAATCACAACATTTTATTTAATTGTAGTGACGAAAAGGGGAAGGTATGCCCTTAATAGAAAGTGAATTGAAAATGAAGTGGAAAGTGTGTCCCCGATGTTAATGGAAGGTGTGTTCCTCTTAAAGTGTGTCTTACTTTAGGGTTTTAGGCATGTCTATGTTTCTCTATTCAATCTCTAAATCACTCACTCCTTTACTAGACGAGTCTCGTTACACTTATCAAAAGTGAAGAAAACATGAAGGAGATGATGAATGAGTGACTCATAAAAAGTAAGCGAAATAGGTGAGTCATGTGCTATGAAAGGTGAGCAAAAGAGGCACAGAGACAACACGATTAAAATATTGAGCCACGCTATACACGGTAACATTAACTATTTAAATGACATTAGCCAAAAAAACTAAATTTAACAAAAATCAAGACCTGATTGAAAAAGAAATTAAGACTATATTAAACAAACTAAATAAAAATAGAAATTAAGTTAGTATTTAAGTATGCTGTGTATTTAAAATTGTAAGTCTTAAATAGTGAATTTTAGAATCTTATAATAGATATGTTTCAAATTTGTCTACTTTAATCATGAACTTTATAAAATATAAATTTACTTTTAATTCAAAGAATGATGAAATTGTTTTAATTTAAAAAAAAAGTCAAGCTAAGTTGAAACAAAATACAAATAAAATTACTAAATTGATATTTTTCATATAACACTTTTCTATCACGTCACACTGTCTTTAAATTTAAAATTGAAAAAATAAAAAAAAATCACATAACACTTAGTTAATGTTGTTAGTGTGTATTAACATAAAGATGAAATTATATAATATTTTTAAAATTAAATTTAATAACCAAATTGAGATTCAATATAAAGACCATTAGAAAATTTTAAGTCATTTGTTTCAAAAAGCCATCCTAGTTTCAATGAAAAATTCTTAATTTGTGTTTATTTAATTTATTAGAGTCTTAGTAACAAACAAAAGAAGAAAAAAAGTTGTCCATGCTCACTATTCAAAATGAAAGAATTACAAAATTCTTCAATCTATACATATCCTTGGAATTATTTATGATAACATGTTTATAAAACAATTTATTGATTAATAATTATTATATTATTTACAGGAAAAATACTTCTCAAAGATAGTCACAATTATTTCATTTATAAAAGAAAATCAAGATGATTTCAATTTACCTGGGAACTTCAAAAATATTATTTTAAATACATGTTTGAAATTAAAATGATTTTTTCCTTCGAAAATCATAGAAGACAAAATTTCACAGCAAATAATTTTGATTTCGAATGTTTTAAATTGTTTTTAATAAAATATAAAATATAGCAAATACATTTTATTTTATAATTTATTAATATTGACTAACAAGCAAGTAGTAGTAGAAAATGATAAAGGCAAGTAGTAGTATTTTGCACCTTTTGGGCAAAACTCTTAAAGCATCATCTCGTTTAAATAAACGGATCGAATGCTGGGCGCGCTTAGAACCAACACCAAATCTTGACCAGTGGAGTGGATGCTCACTAACTGCCGTATGCAGACGTAAATCTTAAGAGCCAAAACAAAAGAAAAGCGTATTTGGTTCGTGTAGGGCTTAACCCGCAAAACCCTAGTTTCACAACTTCCCCTACCCTTGCAACCATCATGACCAAGGTTTACGGCACGGGGACGTATGATTTCCGCCGCCACCGCGTCGCCGAGTACCCGGTTGCGACGGTGGCGGAGCCCAAAGCGGTAGGTAATGTGACCACCGGTGGCAGCGGTGCCGTTCCGAGCAGCATCACTCTGTCGGAGATTCAGCGCGACCGGCTGACGAAGATTGCGGAGGAGAACTGGTTGACGAGCGGCGAAGCAGCGGCCGCGAGGGATAAGAAGGAGTTGGACCCTGACCTGGTTCGCAAAATCTACGAGACCGAATTGTTGGTGAAGGAGGGTTCCAAACCCGTGCCCTTGCAACGCGTTATGATTCTGGAGGTTAGTCAGTATCTCGAGAATTATTTGTGGCCTCATTTCGATCCTCTCACTGCCACCTTCGAGCACGTCATGTCCATCATCATCATGGTCAACGAGAAGGTCCTCTCTCTTCTCTTCTCATTGTGCGTTGTTTCATTTCAATCTCATTCATGTGTTACTTATATTGTGTGCCTTGCTTCCAGTTCCGTGAGAATGTTGCTGCTTGGACTTGCTTCCATCAGAGGAAAGACGCTTTCAAAGGCTTTCTTGAGAGGGTTCTTCGGTTAAAGGAGGTATCCGTCGCTTCAATTCTTCTTGTTCAGTTGAGTTTTCTAGTCTCGTTGCAATGCAGTCCTTGACATTGTGGCAACTTGCACACTAATGTAGTCAATACAGCCACAATTGTTGCAGCAATTCTGACACTTAGGTCCAACAACCTTGATGTTACGGTTGAACCTTGACCCTTTTCAAGTTATATATATATATATATATATATCCTTTGCTTTACAGTTTTCATACCCCCTTTTCATTGTGTGAACCGTGACATTTGACTCTACAATTAGAATCCCGTGTTAGTTATGACACTGCTGCTAAGCCTTGTGTTTAATCTGACTGTAGGGACGGGAACTGAGTATAGCAGAGAAGACAAATTATCTAGTTTTCATGATAAATGCCTTTCAGGTAGGCTTACTTGGGCACCTGCGCCTTGTCTCTTATATTAAATCACGCACAATTTTTGTTGGCTTTAATTTAATCATGTATTTTTATTTGACTTTGTGTATGGAAGCATATCATAACTTGAAGTAGATGCTTACATTGTTGTTGAGTTACTACTGCTTTACGCAGTCTTTATGTTTTCAGCACTGTTCAAATATCTTTTGTTTTGCTAGAGCTCCTAAACCTTGAGACATATAATAGGTGTGCGTCATTTCCGATTTTAATTTTGGCGAAAGTTGTAATCATGGAAGAAAATAACGAAAAATTTCCAAATTCTCAAGTCATCAAATTCTGTTGCTGTACATGTACTGTAGCAATCCATCATCCCATCCTGAATGAGCGTGTTTGCAATTTGGCTTCTTATTAATGATTGTCAGTTGGTGCTACTTGGAGAATTGATAAAGCAGTCCAACAGAAATGAAAGAAAATGGTTAATCAATATTGAACATGCCTAACAAGAGTGATTCTAGGAATGGTCATATTATTCTGTTCCATACATCCTTCTTTCCCATTATAACTGTAATAGTTATAATAAACCTAATAGGCCGTTAGATCATTGTTAAATGTAGCTATGCTATTACTTTGCATTGCAGAGTTTGGAAGATGAGGTTGTTAGCAGGACAATATTGAGACTAGCAAGTTTGAAATCTTGGCACAGTTTATCTTATGGTCGTTTTCAGGTAAGATTGAATAAAAATCAAGTTATTTGTTGATGAAACATTACCTTGTTAGTCATATTCCTTAATTTTATGATTAATGTTAAATATTATTGTTTGCATGCTAAATGCCATTTTTTTGGGACGTTGGTCTTCACCTATGTAGATGGAGCTTTGTCTTAATCCTGGTTTGATCAAGAAATGGAAAAGGATGATAAAGAAGGAGCCTGTGAAAGGAGGTGGATCACATTTAGATCCCTCAACTACAGTTGAAGTGATGTTCGTGAGAAACCTCATAGAAGAATTTCTTGAGGTCTTGTTTGTTAAAAAGTTTGAATGTACACTACAATGTGTAATGTTTTCCACTGTAACAAAATATTTTTATTTAAATGTATTATGCTGAATTTCTGTTTGTTGTATTTCTTTTTAGATACTGGATTCACAGGTATTTCCCCAGAAACAGTTTTCTGGTGGGGACGATGAAATTCTCGATGGTACTGGTTCCGGGCTTGTTAATGATGCTTGTGTCCTGTACTGTGAGAGGTTTATGGAGTTTCTAATTGACCTCTTGAGTCAATTACCAACAAGGAGGTATTTTGTTTTGACTATCTGTAGTGTTTTTTGTTTAAGGGCTATGTTGTTTTGTTTAATACTGCAAATGATATATTTTAAGTTTTACTTATATATTTTGCTAGTGTTGTGAATGATATCTAAGTTACTTCCATGATTTAAATTGGCAAATTTTTATTCCTTCCTGGCAGTTGTGGTTAAACTTAAAATGGATTCAATTCTTTCTTAAATGCTTGGAGGTGTCTAGTCTTACAGATCAAATATTTTCTGACTCTAATTCTGATTCGTAGGTATTTGAGGCCTCTGGTGGCTGATGTAGCTGTAGTTGCCAAATGTCATTTAAGTGCACTCTATAGGCATGAAAAAGGGAAACTTTTTGCCCAGTTGGTTGATTTGCTGCAATTCTATGAAGGGTTTGAGATTAATGATCATACAGGAACACAGTTAACAGATCATGAGGTTCTTGAAACTCATTACAGTCGATTGCAGTCTTTCCAGCTTCTTGCATTTAAAAAGATGGAAAAGGTGAGAGCTTAGATATAATTTAATCTAAATGATTACAATATACTAAAATCCTACTCTACTATATGTATTACTTTAATATCATGTCATTCTTTATTCTACCTTCGCTTAATTTCATGTTTTTGTGCAAGATTTCATAATTTTTTTTTCTGGTTGTAGCTTCGGGAACTTGCTTTGACTAACATTGGTTCTATTCACAAACGTGCTAATCTGTCCAAGAAATTGTCTGTTCTTTCTCCAGAGGAGTTACGGGAGTTTGTTTGCTGTAAGGTGTGCTTATAGAATAACATGGCTCTTCTATTTCTCATAATATTTATTTTGGGTCTTCAATTTTCCTGTACCGCTTATGAATGTTGAGAGTTAGAATTGGTTGTTAATCTTTATCACTATTGCAAACGATTATAGTTATTTTCACTTAAAGAGTTCACTTCTTTTTCTTCCTTTCTTATTTCATATCACTTTCTCTTTTTTTTTTTCAGTTTTGCGGTATTTTTTATCTTATATAGTTTCCAATATAGTTGTCATTTTTATCTTGTCCAGATATTTATGAGCTTCTCCTGAATGTAAAAGCTTGCTTAGCCTCTTTCTTGAAATGCGTACTGGCTTCCACTGTTTATGATCATAAGGAGAAGTGATCTTTTGTTATATTTACTGTATTGTAGTGGGGTTAACTTATGTTTTAATGTACGTGTTTCTATTTTTTCATGCATCAGTTATGTTGATTAATTTTAGAAATGGAACTTTAATGTTTGCAAGAATGCACCATGTGTTGGTTTTCAGTAGCACATACTTTGTTTTTTGATATCGTTTTATTATGCAGCTCAAACTGGTCTCCAAGGAAGACCCCTGGTCAGAGAGGGTTGATTTTCTTATTGAAGTAATGGTATCCTATTTTGAGAAGCAACAATCTCAAAAAGAAGCTATTAATGCTCTTCCCCTTTACCCAAATGAGCAGATTATGTGGGATGAAAGTGTTGTACCTAGCATAAATTACTCAGGAGAAGGCTGTTTAGCATTGCCAAAGCTGAACTTACAGTTCTTAACACTTCATGATTATCTTCTTCGAAATTTTAATCTTTTTAGACTTGAATCAACATATGAGATACGTGAAGACATTCAGGAAGCTGTTCCACATCTTCTTGCATATATTAATAATGATGGAGAAACTGCTTTTCGTGGTTGGTCAAGAATGGGAGTGCCAATCAAAGAATTCAAAGTTTCTGAAGTTAAACAACCTAACATTGGAGAAGTCAAACCATCATCTGTGACTGCAGAAGTTACTTATAGTATTTCCAGCTACAGAGCACAGATTAGATCAGAATGGGATGCACTCAAAGAACATGATGTATTGTTTTTACTATCTATTCGCCCTTCATTTGAGCCTCTTAGTGCTGAAGAAGAAGACAAGGCTAGTGTTCCACAGAAGCTTGGCCTACAATATGTACGTGGATGTGAAGTTATTGAGATTCGGGATGAGGAAGGAAACCTTATGAATGATTTTTCTGGAAGGATTAAACGTGATGAGTGGAAACCACCAAAAGGGGAACTGAGAACAGTAACTGTGGCTTTGGATACAGCACAATATCACATGGATGTAAGTAACATTGCCGAGAAAGGGGCAGAAGATGTTTATGGTACATTTAATGTGTTGATGAGGAGGAAGCCAAAAGAAAACAATTTTAAAGCCATCTTAGAATCAATAAGGGATTTAATGAATGAATACTGTATTGTTCCTAAGTGGTTGGAAAATATTTTTCTTGGTTATGGGGATCCTTCTGCTGCACAGTGGACTAATATGCCTGATCTATTAGAGACAGTAGATTTCAAAGATACTTTTGTTGATGCTGATCACTTGAAAGAAAGTTTTGTGGATTATGAGGTGAGTATTTTGTTTTCAAATTCATAAAATTTTTGTTGCATGGGTGTGGTTGATGTTTTTCATTTGGAATTCTTGTATGAAATTTTGGTGCTTATGGGATTTCCTCTCACTCTATCCTTCAGGTGTTTTTCATTAATTCCAATGGCACAGAAAATTTGAATCCAAGGCCTCCTTTTAAGATCAAGCTTCCGAGAACACTCAAACCAAGCAATGGATCTCTTATTGGGAATGCTATGTCAACTGCTGGTGCAACAAATGGTATCAATACCGCTGATACTAATAATCAGAAAGAAACACTAGTCATTGAGGCATATACTCCTCCAGATCCTGGTCCTTATCCTCAAGACCAGCCTAAACAAAATTCAGTTAGATTTACTCCTACTCAGGTGCATTCAGCTCTTGATCTCAAGCATATATGTTCATTTTTCAGGCTTACTGTTAGCTTTCTTCTCATATATACATTCCACGTCCTATCAGATACTGATTTTTGTTTTTATCTTACTCTGCTTCTTGCTTCCCTAACTGTAGATGATTGTGATTATTTGACCAAAATTCAATTTATTTAAGTGGCTAATTTGATTCACCTGGAATGTACAAATACTGTGGTTGTGTTTTGATACAAGTTCTGGAGCTAACCTACTTAGGTTTGCAACTTGTACATTGATGTCATAGCATTCTGTTAGGTATCCCCGTATAAGACACAAGAAACAAAGGGGAAGAAAGTATTGTTTTCTATATTCAGTAATTATGAGTTCTTACAAATCAGAATAAAGAACCAAAATCAGGGAGAATGCAAATTCCTCTGCACTCCAAAAGTTCCTAGGTCATTCCTCCTTGCCTCACGTAATTCTCCTCTTACTCCCTTTGTTCCCTCTCTCTTCTAACGAAAGAATATCCCCATGATTTCACACCTGCCACATCAGCCATTCTGTTATTTCAGAATCAAGGATGTGTTCTTGTGGGCCCCCAAGTAATGGGTTTCCACTTCTTCCTCTCATAAACCTGGTGGGTTTTCCTACTCTGCCTGTGCACTCCTTCTCCTTCATTCGTATTACATTCTTTTCATTTGATTTAAAAAACAGTGCTTCGGTTTCTTGATTGCTTATGTAATGTAGTTAGTATCACATTTCATGTTCTGTTTCCCTTTAGTATTGTGGGTAATGTGAAATGGATAATTAGTGAGGTGTGCTACCTTTTTAAAAGTTTTGACAAGAACAAGGAGCCCATGGTTCTATAGCAATGTGGAATCTATCTAGTTTTCTCATGCATTTGGGAGGATGGCCCATATTTTCTAGGCTTTCTCAGTACTGTGTTACAGAATAAGATTATGTTTACCTTCCTTGTGTGGTGCTCTGTCGATGGTTGTTCTGCTACTTTGCAAAGAAATTGGACTGTTTTTATTTTTCTTGCTACATTAACTTTCTGTCAGTAGCTGCATCTGGACAGAGCAAGTAAAGGAAAACCTGGTTCACACATTTTATAAAAATTGTCAGCTTCTTGTTTTTCCTTTCTCTCTGGCTACAGTTCAACTGCAGAAGATAAAAAATTCCCATATACATTTCCTACCATTTACTTTATCATATTCTCCATCTCTGAGTACAGGAGTATTATTAATGATAATGTCAAATGTTTCTGTCAAGCAGGTTGAAGCAATTATATCTGGCATTCAGCCTGGTTTAACCATGGTTGTGGGGCCACCTGGTACAGGAAAGACTGATACGGCTGTACAGATTCTGAATGTTCTTTATCATAATTGTCCTTCTCAAAGAACCTTGATAATTACTCATTCAAATCAGGCTTTGAATGACCTGTTTGAGAAGATAATGCAGGTGATATTTTATTTCTCCTCCTCCTTACACGTTTTGTGATTTGAATTTGATTAAAATTTAGTAGTTAATGCCCTAGTATATGAAATTATTACTATGTACGTATTTTGAGGGAGGGGAAGCATTGAAGCAAGGGTAAGTTTACTGTCTTGTGGTCTAGAGCTCAGTGGTTCGAACAGCTATTGGAGATAACCTTGTATTGGCTCACGTACTACAAGCTTTGTAATTAGTATGTGGTATGATTTTTGGTAATTAATTGAGGACTACATCCTGCTCAACCTTATAGAATCAACTTGTAAGACGAGGATTCCGCTTACATATTACAATCTTGACTTTATTTCTAGTCAATGTGGGATCTCCAACACTTATAATGAATTGAAAGACAGGCAAACAATATTCTAATTGGGCAATGACAAACAAAGTGGAAAATATGGAAACAATATTACCGGATGGATTTATCTTAGCTGGTTCATGTATTTTTCATAGTTGAAAAGACTAAAAGGACTACTCTTAGAAAGTAGACTTTGAACTTAGTTTTACAAAACTGGCTTTAAGGTGAGATTTACACTCATTTATGTATTATGATTTGGTTATATCTCTAGTTGATATAACATATCCCCTCACATTGAGGACCAAATATCTATGGTGTGGAAATTAAATTTTATGGGTGACTTGATAGTGGTAGCATGACATGCCAATAGTTAGAGTATCCTAACACAACCTCACAAGTTGAACATGTATGGTTAAGTTTGCACCATTTATTTGTTGCAATTTGGTCACATCTCTAGACAAAGTGAGATCTCCAACTCCTACACCTAGCTGACAAATACGTATTGAAAAAATAAGTTAAACTATTCTAACAAGTTAACCTGTTAAAAAACGTTATACAATTCCTACAATGGAAAAAGAGGTAGATGAACTACTTCATCCGTATGAACTCTAGAGGCAATACTTAACACCAACTGACAATCCTTTGGAACAAATCAAATATACGAAAAACAATTCCAAAGTAGGGAGTAATATATATGGGCAGTTTTGGTGCCAGCATGGCATGTTTCTCTTAAGTATTTTGTACTCCAACGGCAATGTGGAAGTGGCAGAGAACTTCAAGGGAAACTCAGACAGTGAAAGGGACGACTTTGTTGCAGATTGAAGTACATTTGGAATGATCTCTGGAATTTCTCTTTTAACTTCTGATAAAACTTATGATCATGTTAGTTTTCTATCTTCCACACAGCCCTTTATCCCTCATAACCACCAAACATATTTCCATATTTCCCGTTCTTTGCAGTTTAAGAAATTTTTAGGCTTCATCATTTATGTGTTTTTTTTCATTAATCTGTTATTTTGTTACTGTATTTTTTTTTAACCAAATATTTAGTTTTCTTGAAATTCAACCCGGTTTTATTATTGTTTTTCTTGTTGGGAATAACCTTTTCTATTGAGGGTTCTGACTTTGAACTTGGTAACTCTTTTTTATTAATTCTTTGTCTTCTTCATCTAAGTTTAACACATGTTTCAATTTAATTCTTTTTGTTTTAGAGAGATGTTCCTGCAAGGTATCTTCTTCGACTTGGTCAAGGAGAACAAGAGCTAGCAACTGATCTTGATTTTAGTCGGCAAGGTCGCGTTAATGCAATGCTTGTTAGGCGGTTAGAATTGCTGAGTGAAGTGGAGAGGTTGGCAAGATCTCTTCAATTACCAGAGGACGTGGGTTACACTTGTGAAACTGCAGGATACTTTTGGTTACTTCATGTTTATTCACGCTGGGAGCAATTTCTTGCTGCTTGTGCCGAGAATAAAGAGAAGTCAACATTTGTTCGAGATCGTTTCCCCTTCAAAGAGTTCTTCTCTGATACACCCAATCCCGTATTTACAGGTGAGTCTTTTGAGAAAGATATGCGGGCTGCTATGGGGTGCTTTCGTCATCTTAAAACCATGTTCCAAGAACTTGAAGAGTGTCGGGCTTTCGAATTACTTAAGTCAACTGCTGATAGGGCTAACTACTTAATGACAAAGCAGGCTAAGATTGTGGCAATGACTTGCACCCATGCAGCTCTTAAGAGGAAAGATTTCCTCCAGTTGGGTTTTAAGTATGACAACTTGTTAATGGAAGAAAGTGCCCAAATTTTAGAAATTGAGACTTTCATTCCAATGTTACTCCAGCGGCAAGAGGACGGTCATGCACGGCTTAAACGCTGTATTCTGATTGGTGATCATCACCAGTTACCTCCTGTTGTGAAGAATATGGCTTTTCAGAAGTACAGTCACATGGATCAGAGTCTATTTACCAGGTTTGTCCGGTTGGGCATTCCTTACATTGAGCTAAATGCTCAAGGAAGAGCCAGGCCAAGTATAGCTAAACTTTACAATTGGAGATATAGAGAATTGGGAGACCTTCCTTCTGTAAAGGAAGAAGTCATATTCAAAAGGGCAAATGCTGGATTTGCTTATGATTATCAGTTAGTGGATGTTCCAGATTACCTTGCTAAGGGGGAGACGACTCCATCTCCTTGGTTTTACCAAAATGAGGGAGAAGCAGAATATGTTGTCAGTGTCTATATATACATGCGTCTTTTAGGGTATCCTGCAAATAAGATATCCATTTTGACTACATACAATGGTCAGAAACTTCTCATCCGAGATGTTATAAATAGGAGATGTGTTCCATATCATTTCATTGGTCCTCCAAGCAAGGTATCTTTCTCATTCTTTACTTTTAGTTTATATTTTAGATCAAAATAAAATGGTTTCTTTGATGGAAGGTGGTGTTAATTTTGGGTTCTTGGTTTCTGAAGATGACTTTACAATTATTTTTCATATTAGGTTGTATTATATTTCCCTCTCTTGATAGACATTTACCTAGATCAAATGTGCTACACTTTTTCCATTTTGCTTAAATGAATCGTTCAGTAGTTGCAACTCTTATGGATGAGGCTCTCCCTGACACTTCTCCTTTCCCTTTCACTTTCTGTCACCAACTACTAATTTTAATGCCTTATTGAGTTTTGGATTTAAGAAGATGTAATGATGTTTTTGACACGCCTGTTATCAGCTTTGGAACGTTTTTACCTATATTCTTCATTTCATCTTCTAAACTTCCCAATTTGATAGTAGGGTTCAGAGCTGATTACATTGCAGATGATGCTGTTGAAATTGTATAAAGAAAAGTACCTGCAAGTACCTTGTTTACCCTAGCCCATATTCATTTTTCATGGGAGGAGTGGGTAATTTTTAAAATTAGAGGGGAGGGGAAGGGTAGTGTCAGTGTTTTTCAAGGAAGGTTATTTTATTTTTGGTAAATATATTTTGAAAACCACACCACAAAAACTAGCTATTGTAGTTGGAGATCTCAAAGCCTTGTAAAACCCCATGTTAGATTCCCATACTTCCAATGTGATGTTTATATGATGTTTGAAATTGTTGTACATTTTTGAAGTTTTGATTCTTAATTATGTCAGTTTTCTATAAATGACTGATCTCAGGTTACTACAGTGGACAAGTTTCAAGGTCAGCAAAATGATTTTATATTGCTATCTCTTGTTCGTACTCGATTTGTTGGTCACCTACGTGATGTAAGAAGATTGATTGTTGCAATGTCACGTGCTCGACTTGGTTTGTACGTCTTTTGCCGTCGTTCCCTTTTTGAACAATGCTATGAGCTGCAACCGACATTTCAGCTGCTTCTTAAAAGACCTGACCACCTTGCCCTTAATTTGAATGAAATTACATCATATACTGAACGAGATGTTGAAGATCATGGACCTAAACATATACATCTTGTCAGTGGCATTGAGGAGATGGGGAGTATCATAGATAGTCTGTATCAGGTATGTCTCACATCTCATAATACAAGAAAATGTTCTCCATTTTATCTTCAGTTATTCTGATTCTTTTCGGGCTTTTTTCTAATAAAATAAATTCATCCAGACTGAAAAGTTTAGAAAATCAGGCCAAGGAATCCACCTTATGTTTACAGTGAAGTTTATTTTCCGTTTTTTCTAAACGTTGTGCCTGAAGTATTCCGATGAGATGTTTATTGTGGGATAATATTGTTTACGCTAGCTTATTTTAATAAGCGCTGAAGTTTCGTTGTACTCCTTTACTTGTCATAGGTTATATTCTTTCTGGGTTTTATTTCACAAAAAGACTCAATGATTTTTTCTATATATTTCCAGGTAAAGTTGAGACAGGAGTTTCATCAAAATGAGCCTTATTCTGGTCAAGTAGAAGCATCAGAAAATAACGAAAACAGCATGGACATGCCAGAGCAAGCGGAGGACAGTGATATGCCACAACAAGCAGAGGACATGCCACACGAAATCAAGGAGGCTACAACTGTCGATAACCACGTGGCTGAAAATATCCCACCCGAAAACAGCGCGGAAGATGTTACCATGGTTGATATCAGTGATGGTGTTGCAAAGGAGGAGACCGGTGAAGGTGCTTCTAAGTAAGCAAGCATCCAATACACTTATGTTTATGTTAAGTTACATAACCGTAGGTCATGCCATTTATTTTCTATGTCTAGATAAATCAGTATGTAGCAATGGGAAATCAGATTTTTTATATGAAAGGTGTGGAGGAATTTATGAGCTTTTGTACCAATTGTAGTCAGTATATGGAGATGCCAGTGCCTAGAGGAAAGCAATAATTTCCTTTAAATTTTGATAGACTACGATGAATTTGCTGTAGATTGAATGTCTCACCTGATTAAGATTTTTGTCTCTGTATCTTAGTCCACCAGAAAGAAGGATATGCAGATCTCTTACTATGCTGTGCAGTAACACCAACATTCACTAGTGTAGTATAAGATGATGTTTATGTAACTTTTGTTCTTTTCGTTAAATATTAAAATATTAAAATGGAGACAAAATATTAACAAAAGTAATTTTTTTGTTGGGTTAGTCATTTACAAAATATTAAAATGGAGTCTTCTATGAAATTATTTTTGTATGGAATAATTAAATAACATGAAAATTTCACAAATTTGTATTTAGGAATTCAATTTTTATGTAATAAAAAATTTGAATCATTATGAAATCATTAGAAGTTTTGTTGGAGAAATTTTGTGATATTTTTATGTGAATGAAATCTTTTGTTTAGAAATATTTTGTTATTTTTTTGGAATTGAGAAAACAAATTTTATAATCAAGTGAGGGAGCAAGGTCAATCTGTTTAATTTATTAATTCGTGATAAGTTGTACATTAATCTGTGGTAATTCGTGATAAGTTGTACATTAATATGTGGTGAGTTGGACTAGATTCAAAATTTTTTGTTCATTAATAAATGAGTTGATTCATTATTTGAGCCAATAAAACCCTTTAAGGTTTGTTATTATGGAGGAACTCAACCCTGCACCTATTTGGGCCATATTTACATATTATGACTAAATCTTGATAGTTTGGTGTGTTAATTATTATTTAATATTTTGTTACTATTTATTATACTGTTATTATACTTCCCAAGTAAGTACTATTCCAATATAAATATAGGTCCATGACCTATGTTGATCCTATAAATACAACTATTATTTCTTAAGGAATATTCACTTCATAAACACTCTCTCATCTTATTATAAAAGATTTTAACTCTCTTATTGACTTGAGCATCGAAAAGTCTTTTATAGGTATATCTCTCCCCTTTGAATAGTAAGAAGGTCTTTCCAAACAAAAGGAGAAATCAAACTACCGTTAGAATCTCGTCACCTGTCCACAAGTTTACACTCAAGATCTAGATAAGATTATTGACACCTATCATGGGGCTTTTGTAAAACGTTTCCCCACCCTCACCTTCCAGTGGTCACCACCCGAAGATTTGCACAACTCTCTCATGAGACGAAGATCAACTAGATGGCCACCCTTCACCAACAATTGTAAATGCTTACACAATAGCACGACAAATAACACAACAAGAAGTCGAGCTTGAAGCCTTACATAATCCATAATGAACCGACTTGCAAGAACTCCAATAGAGGCTGATCAACTCGAGAATGAAGGGTCATCCCTAACCTCCCCTTGATCCCTAAAAGGAGGATTATTGGAACTCCTAAAAGGAAGATAGTTTGCCAGCTCGGCGAGATTCATGAGGAAGTCGAGACAACTCCCCTTAGCGTCAAGCTTAGGGATATCAGAGCGAGTCGGCCGAACATAAAATAAAAGGAGTGTGAGGACATTCTTGTTACCCCGATCGCATCCAAAACCACCAGTCAACCCAACACGAACGTTATGCTCCTTTGAACACAAGTGATGAGATCATGTTCAGAGAGGCATACAACATGAAGCTTATGCGGTAGCGTGATCAACTTAGCCAATGTTTCCAGGTTGTCGAAGTTGTTCCGAACTACGACACCCTGGATTTGGACCCTAGAGTCGAGCCCTTAGACGATACCCGACCTTCCTTTGATGAGCCAATGCAACTTTGCTCCTTGGGAACCTCGCCTTTCCAAGTCACATAGGTCGATTTTAACATGACCATGTAGGTTAACTAAATAATAAAGGTCCTCCAACAAACAAAGATGTAATTGCTAGAGCCTAAATGACATGCCTAACATCTACCCAACCTTTCTGTACCACCACCTTTCCATACTCTCCTAGGCTAAACCCATGGCTCAATGAAAACAAAAGCTCGATGCCACGACATCTGGGTTCAAGAAAGATCCTTCCAAAAGGGAGATCTAGTCTGGAGAATGCTTGGCGACGCCCGAGGAGCTAGAGTCAAGCTCATCCCCAATTGAGAGGGCCCTTTCTGAGTAACGGATTCCCTCAAGAGCGACGCTTACAAACTATAGGAACTTTGGGGGAAACTCATTCCTAAAACATGGAACACCACTCACTTAAAGGCATAATACAACTGAATAGGTACACTCACTTAAAGGCATAATACAACTGAATAGTTAGTATACTTTCTTTCCTTTATATGTATTTTTGAGGACGTGTGTACTCTTTTTCCTTTGACAAGATTTTTTCCTTAGTTAGGTTTTGTCGGACAAGTCTTTAATGAGACACCTTATTTCCTAATAAAAATTCTCCTATTTTTCATATTTATTGTACTAAAAGCCCTTCAAGTGAAGCATCAAAAATCCTTTAAGCGAGATACTAAAAGCCTTTCAAGTGTGACACCAAATCCCTGCAGGCGAAACGTCAAAAGCATTATAAGTGAGACACCAAAAGCTCTCTTGGTAAGGCACCAAAAGCCCTATAAGGTAGGCACCAAAAGTCTTCCAAGCGACCGAAAACCCTTTAAGAGAAGCACCAAAAGTTCTCTAAGGCACCAAAACCCTCCAAATGAGAAACCAAAAGTCCTCCAAATGAAACACCAAAAGTCATCCAGACAAGACACCAAAAATCCTCCAAGAAAAACACTAAAAATGACTAAGTAAATGATTTGTCACAAAATATCCAAATGTTCAATAAAAATTATTTATGGATGGATTATCATCTTATCCTATATTCATTTAGAACTATGACACTTTTGGGACAAGATTCCAAAATCTTTGTAAATAAAAAAAATGGTAAGTAAAATATTGAATTTTTTAAGACATTACTTTTTATAATTATAATTATAGGCCAGTAAAGTATAGTCAACTTAAAAAAAAGAAAGAAAAATGAATTACGTTTATGGTGCTTGTTGGTGCAATAGAACTTAATTTTGGCGATACTTTAAAGGACTAAAAAGTGCAAAGATAATTAATTAGAGACATGAACCTTTTGCTAATAGTTTAAGAATGATTTAGTTAGTTATTGGTGATTTCAGAAACATGAGTTTGGAGAGAAACTTTAGTTTGAATTTGTTTTTGATAAATTGTGGGATTATGTAAACCTCACAAGCCAAACTATTATTAATCAAACAATTTAAGACATAAAAGAAAAAAAAAATGAAGAATATGTCACTTCAAACAAAGGATGTCTCACACTAATTCATTATTTAAATAAAACAGTTCAATATAAGAATATATAGAAAGAGTTTTAAACCAATATAAATGCTCTCAAATAAAAGGAAAATAAATTTCTATCCATTTAAAAGTAAGTACAAAGTGTATCATGCTTATTGTCAACTATTTAAAACCTTTTCTGTAATATACTTTTTAAATATTGATGTTTAAAGTCAACATAGATAATTTTTGTACTCTTTACAATTTTTTATATATCATTAAACTCGGCACATCCATATTAAATAAAGGGGGCCACACAATTATATTTCTTGTTTTCTGTTTTCATAAAGTGACATGTTAATGATAAATATGTTCTTATAATTATACTTCCATTTTATAAAGATTTATCTTTTAATACCAATTCAATGTCTTATATTATGATAACACAAATATGGGAAATTATAAAATATTGGTCTCTTCCAAATATTTTTATTAGATAATTTTGTTTTACCTTTTCAAAGTCCTTTACTCACTTAAAAAAGGAAATTTGATAATATCTTCTTGAGAACCATTACAAGTTTTTTTTTTTTTAATTATCAAATAGGGTGTTTTGAATAAATTTTTTGAACCATTACATTGTGCAAAAATTCATTAGCTCTTCTGTTAGTATGCAATAGTAACGAGAACATGTATATTTTTGTATTCCAAATCCCTCAAACAAAATATTTAATTTTCTTATAATACATATAGTTTGGCAAAGTATTATCATTTAATAAAAGTTCTAATATATCAATGAAAATTTTATTATTTCACCTATATTTCATCTTCAAATTTACAAATTTCAAAGTAGATAATAACCATATAAATCTTACACACTGATCAGAATACAAAATCATCTCTAAAGCGCTCTTCAATTTAAATAAATATACTTTATAAAAACTCTCTTTAACTTACATTATGAATGTATATTACCATATTATTTATGGTAGTGGTTAGTATGTATACAAGTTCATTCTGGCAATGCTTTAACACAAGAAAAAGTGCAAAGATAATTAATCAGAGGCCAATAGCTTTTGCTGTTAGTTTTATAATTGTGAGTGAGAGGTGGTTGGTTTTGATTGGATATGGGAGGTAAACAGTGACTTCGGACATTGTCTTACCCTTTTTTTATTTTCGCATTAATATCATTCTCTTCTTAACAATAGTTTATCTCCTTTTTTGTTGGAAACCTCTCTCCCTTTGTGCATTATAAAAATATTAATTATTCATGGAGGATCATGTTAATCACCTCCATTTGATTAATTAGATGCAACTTTTACACTTATGGTGTTCTAAAAGAAATATAATTGGATAATCACTTCAAAATAAGATAAAGTTGATGATGATGAATTGCGAATCTGTGGTGCCGTCCATCCAATCACGCTTCCTATTTCTCATCTTATTACAAACTAATTTTAAATGACGTCTCCATATATCACTTTCATGGCTATATATTACTTAATTTATGTCTTAATTTTAAACATTAGAAGAAAAAACATGCATCCTAACACCCCTTTTCTTCCCATTTTTTAAAACAAAGTGTAAAAATTACGACATGATGATAAAAAATGCTTAACCTTTGTCTTCACGTAATTCATAATATAACCAATCATGTTGTAGTTTCGTTTGACACTTTTGGTTTTTTGTGACACTTTCTAGATACTAATAGTGCAAACCAGACAATCAAAAGAAGATTCTTAGAAAGGGGATTCAATGTCACCAACCTTATACATAGTGGACTCGAACTCTTGTTAATTGTAAAACCAATGAACTTCTATATCATTTTTTTTTAATTTAATCCATCCGTTTCCATATTTTGATTGGATTCAGTTCGTTCTTTTCTTATCTTTTTACTGTTGATGATTACAATATTATTATTAAATTGGGTAGATAAGTCATTTACTTTATTCTCAAGTTATAATATTTAATAAATAGAAATACTAAAAGGTATGGTACAAGAAAATTTATCAAGTCTATTCATTTTGGAATCACTAGTAGGTAAAAGAGCTTTTAACGTGTCTATTATATTTTCGTTTTTTATGAAACCAAAACATAAAAAATTACGGTAGTATTTATGCAATTTTTGCAAACACATAAATCTTAGTTAAAAAAGACGATGTCATATGTAGTTTTTGACTTCGGTTAGAAAACAATTGAAGTCTAAAGGGGTGTTAGATAAGTATAAATTTGATTTTTTCATCTGACAACACTTTAAAAAAGGTCTATGTCTTCGGTTCTTTTCAGAACCGATGTCATAGGGTCCTGACATTCCCATCTACAGAGTGATATTTCAAACTGTTCAGATTTTGATCATATAAATACAACTAGTATTTCCCAAGGAATACGTACTTAATACTCACCAAATATCTCATACTCATACTCATTGATCCTAAACTCTCTTACTGAATTGATTATCGGATAGTTTTTTGGTAGGTGGATCTCTCCCCTTTAAGCAATAAGGAATTCCATTTCGACCAGCAAGAGCTTTCAAGTCACTGCTAGGATCTTGTCGATCACATGTCCGCAAATTCATGTTCAAAATCCTAATAAGATCATTTGGTGTCCACCATGGGGCCCAAGTAAAACTTTATCTTGCCTCCACGTATGAAATTTGTCGTCTTTCCCTCTTTGGTTGCTAGCCATGCTAGGTGTTGATTTGTGAAAACAAGCGAGGCTCACAAGCATGGAACTCACTAACATAAGAAGTTTTTTGATGGTCTTAAACATTGTCCTTCGTCTCAATGACGTCGATGTTATTGGGAACGTGGATTCCATCATTCCATCTTTGCCCATCGCAAGTAATATGTGTTTGTATTCTTTATATACTTGCTAATGATGTAGGCGTGGAGGACCAAGACTCGAAATCATCGCAGTACAGGAAGATGATTCTATTTGACCCATCGACAAGCTCTTGCCCAGGTTTAAGATGGTGTTGAAAGCAATCGTCATCATCATTTGCGAAAAGTGCAAAAACGGTTTAGTAAAAACCATCCCCATGCTATTGCTACTACCATTACCTAGAGATTAATTTCCTTAGGGTTTATTTCGATGACTAAGATAACGACGTCATCAAATTCAATAACGACGTCACCACTCGAGGTCAAGCTCAACTATCTCGTGAGATGTAATACAACCTGGTAGTAACCCTCCAACAAAACAATGAATAGTACAAGCAATGTGATACCAAGCTTAAGGCCCTGTGTGTTAAAGGTCAGGCAGACCTCTTATTACTCCAAGGGATTCCACAAGATGGAATACAATCCACTGGCGAACCTAAAAAAGAACAAAGAACAACACATGCATTATGATACTAAGTTTAAGGCCTTGCACGCTCAATGACAGGCAAACCTCCACAAACTCTAGGGACTTTAACAGAGGCTGACTGGCCTGAAGAATGAGAGATCTTCTCCCCAACCTCGGCGGGACTCCCATGAAAAAGGCTCCTACAATCCCTGGACGAAACACAACTCACTAGCTCAACGAAGTTCGCGTGAAAGTCGAGACTGCTATCCTCAATGCCGGGCTCAAAGAGACCGGAGCAGGTCAACCCGACATAAAATAGAAGAAACACATAGACGCTTTCTCCACTCCAAACTAGAGCAGGATAGGCACAAATGCACAACCTACATTGAGAAGCAGAATTAGCAGAGTCATAGGATTCCATAGAGCATCCTAGAAAGCGAACAAACAAGTAAGAGTCAATTGAGTGGTAGCCGATTTGCTTGGCACAATTCCCTGAAGTGCTCAAAGCAAATCAACCTCATGACCAAGGAGACTCTTGGATAATCCTGTCACTCAAGATGAGACCGTAGGCCTCGCATCTCTCGTCAGGATGGAGATTCAACAAAGTCTCAGAGATCTTCCAAACGTCTCGACAAGCATGTATACCACGAAGGACATAAGACTTCTCGATCACACTACCAAGCACTAGGGAAAAACAAACCAACCCAACTCATTTAATCCTAGATCGATATTGGCCAGCCAAAACTGGGTCTAGTAAGGTTAGCTTGCCAATTGAAAAATGATTAGACTTTACAACCTAGCTTGACTTGCTGCAGAACTAGACCGAGTCATAATAGGGCTAGCCCGACTCATAGTAGGGCTAGCTTGGCTCACTACAAGCTAGCTCATAATCCCTTAAATAACATGTTTATTTTCAAGTAAAATCTTTATATCTCTAGTACTCAAGCTATAAATGATATATTTCAAGTAAAATCTATATCACCACTATAAATGATATATATACGCAAAATATAATATACATTTTACCAATAGTTTTTAAATTATTTTTTTTTTCAAAATTTAACTTAGAATTAAAAAAAATTATTCACAGGTATTATTTAAATAAATTTGTTATTAATTAAAAAAATGTTTTATATTGTATTGATATATAAGTAAAAGTCGACGTAACTATTGTACATCTTAAAAAATTCGAAAATATGAACTAATTATTTTTTATAGGCTATTGAATGATATAAAAAATGAGTAAGTTGTATTAATATAGTGAGTTATATTTATATATTTGGGTCCATTTTGTTCAAGATGAGGTTATTACGACAAAGTTATAATAATGTCATCGAAAGCAGTCAAATTTCAACCTTGTCGTAAACAAAAATATATGTGTTCGTTTTCCACCATTGAAAACGTCCTCATAATGTTAGCATGCAAACTTGTTGCGCAATACCTTGTCATGGACCACACTACTCCCACTTGCACCCTTTTTCAACCATTTACAAACATCAACATATCCTTCAATATATAACTCTACTCATCATCAAAAACACAACAATTCCTTTCTTCTCTCTCTCTTTCTGGAACAATCAATGCTACCAAAATGTTCCCTATAACATATCCAAAATCTCCAAAGGGTATATCCTCTTGCACGTCACATTAGATTAACTGTTCCTCCCATTCTCATCAATTTCTCACTCTTCTCATCTATTAACTTGTCATGTCATTCTGATCATTTTTCTGTCGCCAAAAGTAGCACAAACAACTGTTTCTTACCATGACCGGAAAGCTAACTGAAGTAAGTATACATATTCTTTACTAATTTCTTACCTATTCTTTACTTACATGAATCCGTTTTTGCATGTACAATTTCCTTAGTTCATGTGGCCAGCATTAGTCGCTAATAAGATACTCAACAAGCGTGTGGGAAGCAGCAATTTTATAGCAGATTATCCAAGTAACACAGAACCCCTGTTGGCTCATGTTCACTCATCACTCAGACCCAGAACAATTCTTGTTGATCAAAAAGATACACAAAAGTACAAGTAAGAATTAGAACATCATATATTAATTCTGTGTGTCTTATTATATATCCTTCTGGCAACACCCTCACAGCACATAAGAAGGATGAAATGCAGTATCTTAATATATATGCTTCTGACATGATCTTTCTTTAATGATTTAAGGATTTTTGTGAGCACATGGAACGTAGGTGGGGTTGCCCCAGATGAAGGAGTGAACATGGAGGATTTGTTGGAGACATGCAACAAGTCCTGTGACATCTATGTACTAGGGTATGAAAATTGATGTTCATTTGATAATTCTTTAGTATCATGCATGTGGTGCAACATCCTTAAATGTTTGTTTTCAACTTAGGTTTCAAGAAATTGTGCCTCTGAAAGCATCCAATGTGTTGGGGTATGAAAACAGTAAGATCTGTACAAAGTGGAACTCCATGATCAGAGAAGCCCTGAACAAGACCACACATGACAGGGATTTAAAAGATGAAAAGAAAAAGAATTGCTGCAAAAAGGAAGAAAATGATAATCCAGGTCCACAAGATTTTCAATGTATCATTAGCAAGCAAATGGTTGGTATAATGATATCTGTATGGGCTAAGAGACACCTTCGTCCATTCATTCAACATCTAAGTGTCTCATGTGTCGGATGTGGCATCATGGGCTGCTTAGGGAACAAGGTTACCTAACCAAACCCCACTTATTCATAATCATTTTCAGTACCTTAATTAATTACCTTAATTGGTTTTACACTTTGCAGTTTTAATTATATGCTCATCATCACTGTCAACATCAACTTCATTCAGTGTCCAAATTCTCTCCTTTCAGTTGGTTAGGAATAATAATTATAAGTCCTCCTGATTAAGTTTATTTAATTTTTCTACTGTGACTGATTTGATTTTGCAGGGTTCTGTGTCTGTGAGATTTGTGTTACATGAAACAAGCTTTTGCTTTGTGTGTGGTCACCTAGCTTCTGGGGGGAGAGAGGGAGATGAGAGGCACAGAAACTCTGATGTTTCTGAAATATTTTCAAGGACAAGCTTTCCTAAAGGTCCTTTGCTTGATTTGCCAAGAAAGATTCTTGATCATAAGTAAGTAAGCAATGAAACAAGGTCCCAACATTGTTAATTGTAAACCCTCCAACTAATCAACCTCAATAATTGCTTTTTCATTTTATTTTAATAGTGATTGGGTTCCTTTCCCAACAAATCATGAAAACAAGGTTTCAATATTGAATAACTTTTTTTTTGTTTTTTATTTTTTATGGCTGTTAAATTAAAGAATTTGCTACTTAATCGCCAGTTGAAACCATCATTGTATGTTTCCAGCTTTTGAATTTGTCCTACTGAACATTGAAGGCCGCCAAAACACTTAGAATATTATTCTTTGTTGGCTCTTTTGTCTGTAACTAAAGAAGGACTGTGAATTAATTAATTAGTGAAAAAGTGGCAAAGAGGTGTCAATTAGAATAAAACACAAGACATTTGCACCTATCAGTATCCTCAGACATAGAAATATGATTAAAAAGATAAAACCATTTGACCTCTTTACTGAATATTAATAGAATTTACTTTCTGCCGACTTTTAACCATTTTGTTAATTACTCAATATTCAAACAGAACTTAGTTTTAATTACTTTTACTTTGACTTACAAGTTGTATTATTTTAAGCATATTTAACTAATGGCATGAGCATGTTGTGCAGCCACATAATACTGCTGGGAGATTTAAACTACAGAATTTCTCTACCAGAAGAAACAACACGCTTACTTGTTGAAAATAAAGACTGGGACTCCCTACTAGAACATGACCAGGTGTGTAAATCCATGAATAAAAAGTACAAATACACAAACATTAGAGTATAAACTTAATCACTCATTTTAATTAATTATATGATGAAGGTTATCTTCTTAATTATACTCTCATACACTTCTTATGTTTTACTTGGGAAATGAACATTAACTGTATGTTCTCTAACTTTGATTGAATTAATGAAATTGAAGCTAATGATGGAAGTGATGAGTGGAAACATGTTGAAAGGATGGCATGAAGGAACAATCAAATTTGCCCCAACCTACAAGTATTGCCCAAATTCTGACATGTACTATGGATGTTGTTATCACTGCAAAAAAGCAACAAAGAAACGAGCACCAGCATGGTAAGACATTTTCATGCCTGAATCTTAATTAAAGCTAATTAATTGTTTTTAAAAACAAGATTCTTTCCAACAATAAATTCTGTTAAAGAATACTGTTAAACTAAAATAATTAAGAATTAAAGCTTAATGAGATTTACACTCACTTAACCTAATTGTGCGAATGACTTTGGAAATTTTGATGTTATAGGTGTGACAGAATAATATGGCTAGGAAAAGGTTTAAAGCAAATTGAGTACAGTCGAAGTGAGTCAAAACTATCAGATCACAGGCCTGTGAGGGCATTGTTTACGGCAGAAGTGAGGGTTTCAGCAGCACTGAAAAGCTTTGAAAGCTTGTTTCTGTCAGAGAGATTTGAACAAATTAAGACTCACTTTGATGAAGTTTCCCACACAGATGATGAGTTTGTACCTAAAAAGCAACCAAGTTTTCGGTTGTAATGTATAATGATTAGTATAATTAGTGTTGTTATGTACATCCATGCATACATGTTTATGTTTGAAACTGTAGTTAAAGAAGAAATTGAGAAGGGAATTAATTAGATGTGATGAAGGAAATTAATATAGTTAAAGATGATGTAGCTAGTTTTTTAAATTATCCTGCAGAAGGTGGAAATATGTCATGCAACATTCAAATCTATAATCTATAATCCCACACATTTTCTTGAAGCTTCGTCCTTTCAACCCAAACCAGAGTTCCATTTCTTTAATACATCTCACCAATACAATTTAACCTACTTTCATATGTTCAAGTAGTGTGGTCCTATTCATATTATTTATTTAAACCTATAGAAGTACTACCAATCTCAAAATCAAACTTTGAAGTCTTAAATATCTTTTTAGTTAACTAAATAAATGGGAGAGAGAAAAATTTAATTAAATAATTAACTTTTTAGTCATCCATTTTCAATGTCAATAGTTACTAATTCAAACTTTTAAAACTCATTATTTTTAAACTATCAATTTTGTATTATTTTCTTTCTTATCATGACTAAAATGGCTCATCAAGTTACTTTTCAATTTTTTCTTATGTAATAAAAAGTTTTGCAATTTTCATGAAACCTTATTGATTATTCTATCATATTTTAAAGGAAAATGTTGTAAGATAAGAAAAACGTTCAGTGAGTATAAAGATAAAATTTGCATTTTTTATGCTTTACTTTGGATTGAGGAGAAAATAAATAGGAGTGATAAACATGAATGAGAAAAAAAAAATGAAAAGGATTATGTGTACTTTGATGGATAAAAAGAAGAATAAAAAAGAGAAATAATTCTCTTGACTTAATTAGATGAGAAAAAGTAAAGAGATATAATGTTAAGAAAGAGAAAGATACATAGAAAAGGTGTGATTAAAATTAGTATAATAGTTAAATTTATGATTATTATATAAATAATACCTTATAACTTAAGATGTTATTCTTATATATTATTTTGTATGTATATAAGATTAATTTACATTGTATAATTTTTAAAGAGTTTATTATGTTTTTAGTTTCTAATCTGTATTAGAAACTTTATTATAGGTTCTCACTTGAGATTAAATCAATAACTTTGATTATTATATTTATTTTAAAAAATGACGACATGCAAACAAAATATATATATATATATATATATATATATACATATATATATATATATATATATATAGATATATATATATATATATAACTATTGGAATTTTTTTTTTCTGAAACTGAAATTATGTTAAGGATTTCCAGTAATTAAACCAATTGTGTCATAATTCATAAATTCAAACATTGTTATAAAATAAATAATTAAACTTTTCCCCACATGTAATTTATTTCCAAACTTAAAATTGAATAAGGTGGAGGATTCCAGCTGTATGATGTTCAAATATAAAAGAAAAATAAGCACTAAAAATTGAAAGAAGATAATGTATAAGCAATTATTGAGCAAGTTAATGACAACTTCTATATTTGATAGGAGTGGGAACACCATCCTCTTGTCCTCATTGCATGAGAAAAAAAAAAGAGATAAAAATAAAACAGTTTTTATCTTCATAGAGATATCATTTATAAAAGGGATACTATTTACACACAATGCATAGTTTCTTTTTCTTCCTTTCTATTATTTTATTACATTTATCTCTCTTCTCTCCCTATCTATGAACAAAATCTCTCTTTTATTAAATGCAAGTTGTGAGAAAAAAAATTAGGGTTTATAGGTATGTTTGTGGCAGATAGTATTGGTTGATGAGGCGTGTAATCTTTGAACAAAAAAGTAATAAAATAAAAGGTTATATTACGTGATTATAATAATAACATAATGCTTCAATACCATTCGATGGGAAAGAGATTATTAAACACAATGCAATCCAAAACACCGCCAATAATAATCCTATTTCTTTTACTTTCAACTTTCTTCCTTAAATACTTTACAAAACCGACTTTCCTTATGCTTTATTTTTTATCCTTATTATCATCAACTTCTTCATTCTATTCTTTGAATATTTCGCTAAAAGGAAAATAAAACTAGGTACGTGTCGATGTATAATTAGAGGGAACATGCTCACAACAACCATACAGAAACCTTTGTCTATTGTTCTTCATATCAACCCGAGTTTGCATTAATGGGCACTAGCAAATTTGGATACTTGAGTTAACTTTAAGTTATATTTTAAAATTTTATGCTTTAATTTAGAAATGCTTTCGTGTTTTAGATCCTATATCTTCATCTTTTGCAAAAATTTTACACTATCAGAAAATTATTAATGAAAGTATAAAAAGCCACTTAATTATATGTTCTAATTACTTTTTTTATCAGCATATGTTTTTATTACTTATTAAAAGAAGTTATTTTAGTCTCTTTTTACATTTGTTAGTTATTTTTTATTAGTTTAGATATATTATTGATTGAGGAATAATTGTTAATATTATCACAAAAAATATTCATTCTTTCATGCCAATAGAGTATATTGTTTTTATAATAAAAGTTGAAAACACAACGCTTTTTTAGGTTGATTTTTGTTTTCGTCCTAATTTATCCATCAACATTTTTTAGCAGGTTAGCTAATCATTTATAAGTACAAAAAGCCATAAGTAATACCAAAGTTAATAAGTTTAATTATATTCATCATATTAAGAAATTTTGAAATTTTACTCTCACATATAGCCTGATTCGAATGTTATTGTTACCTCTTTAATTTTTAGGAAGCTATCAAATTAAGTAGTAAAATGGGAAGTTTAAAAAGTTTTGGATAGAATCCACAATAAAAGTAAAACATAAAACATTAATGTCGAAGCACAAAATAATTGATATTCATATAAGTAAAATACAAGAGAAATTAGTAAAAGTAGATCTAACTCCAATAAAAAAAGGGCATAGCTACTCATAGATAAAAGAGAAAGCAGAAACAAAAAATGAAAAAATTAGGTTGAAGAGTCATGTAAGCACACAAGGAAAAACTTCCAGATATCCACCCACCATATGAGAAATATTTTCTCCAAACTTAGGTCTGAAATCTCTAATGTGCGAACTCCTTTCCTAAAATCACTTTTTAAATGACTCGCTCAATCTCATTTTCATGCTTAGTTTGGTCACACTCAGCCTTATAATTTTCATGCTTCGGCTTCAAAATTTCCAATCAAGAATGTTAAGTTTGACTTTTAAACTCAAAATTTACTTCCATTATGAGCTTGTTTTCATCTTTCAAAAGCCTTTCTACCAATTTCTTCAATTCTTTCTCTTTTTGTATAAAAGCAATTTAGATTTCTAGTAATATATTCAAGTAGATAAAATATTAAACTTATTCTTATTTAATAGTTAAATTAACATCAAATTTGATTAAAGTAAAACTTAGGCAAGATAAATACTCTAAATATAATTATACAAAAGCATTTATCAAAACACCCCAAACTTAAAGTTTTGCTTGTACTCAAGCAAAATAAGTCTAGAACATGATCACACAAGATTGGAATTGGAGCATCTCAATCCCAACATTTGCTTCTTCATTTCAAAAGATTGAACCCAAAAGTTTCGTAGAACATAATCACACACTATGGTGCTTTCTCCAATTATCAAAAACAGACTAATGAGCATGGCATACAATCATTAAGAAAACCAAGAACACTTATGCCTTCACATGTATGGTGTTTCTCTCGAGCACACATGTGTATTGGGTGAGTTTATCACTCAATCTTCAGACATTGAAACAGCACAATGTAATTTTGATTTTCATTCCTAAAGAAAACATAATATCACAGACATCACGAGATCAAGGTCTTCAAATGGTTGTAACTTGACTGGCCAGAAAGAACATTGATTTTTCTAGATAATCAAATTAGCACCAGTTGAAGGAGAGGTTTTTTTCTTCAAGATTCATTCATCATTTCCACTTTCTCAAGTCTAAGAACCACTTTTGTTGAAAGTATCCAAATTTCCAAGAATTACGAAATTAGGACATTTAATCCACATTTTGAACAACCTAAAGGAAGAGGGCATGCAGGAAACCCCATCATGAGAAAGAGTCACCAACAGATGATGCTGATCAAAACAATTTCTAGGAAGAACTCAATATCTTCAGCTGGAGCAGTGATGAAGAAAAGGTAAATTACAAAAAGCTCTATCAAGTTTTGTCTCAATTCTTTGATTTCCATGCATTGATCCAATCCAGAAAATCATATCAGGACAAATTTTGTGAAGAATTAATGGAAGAGAGTAAGATAGAGATGGATCGGGTCCCCCTGGTTGAGTTTTTCATCCAGTCTGCTGAAGTAACCTCTTTTGCTCTTTCACTCTTTCTTCTGATGTTTCTCTCATCTAATCCTGTTTCTGTAATTGCAATGGCAGCGCCTCCAAGTTTCCCCCATTGTTAAGTACTCTGCATTCTCCTTCTTAGCCGATCGCTTCGTTCCATTTCTTCCAACCTTCATACAAGCTGCTGGAACTTCCTCTTCAAGTTGGCTATTGCGACCTGTCACCCAGAGTACCTTGCAGCTGTTTGCGCTTATTTCTCTGTGGATTTCTACCAAAGTGCCTTCCTTTGTTGCTTCTCTCTTTTCATTCGCCACTCTGTTACCCTTCTTTTCACATCGCACTCAAAAATCCATTCATGTATTCATGCATTCATGCATGCAGATACACAATTCTCGACCACTCTCCGTTGCATGTTTCAAGTCCTTGGCTGACACTTCCATCCAGGAGCAGCACTTCACTACTCGTAATTTCCTTGAAGCAGTAAGCCACCCAATTCTCTCTTTTCTCATAATCATCACCATTTTCTCCTTTTTCTATCCTCTCACTCTTTTACCTACTTTTTTCTGCAGGAGGTCCTCTTCATGCAGGTAACTTCAACTCTCACTCTTGGGTTTGTGTTTTTTTTTTCACATACCATGATCATGTGGAAAATTATACGCAAATATAAGGTCTCGATTGCAGTTCCCGAGACCACCAAAACTTTTGTGTTGCAATTGATATCAGTATTATGAACTTTTGGAGTTGAGCTGATCCTGATACGGTTTGGAACTCCCCCAGGTTTTGAATTTTGAGATTGGTACAGCAAATATTGCTTTCTTCTTCCTTGAAGATCTTTGGGTTCAGTTCAAGTGAGTCTCACTCATTTTTATCTCTATGCTTGCACTCAGTCGTCTTCTCATTGATTCACGCTTTTGAATGGTTGAGAACAGGGGAGTGGCCAAAGTTGGCGAATTGATTAGCATTGAAGTTTGCATGGATATTATGGATCTTCTATATGAAAAAGAGGAGATGTCGGTTCATTTTAGGTCCCCTAAGTCCCTTGCTGCGTCAATCTTGGTATATTCCCTACTACTTATTTCAAAATTCCAGGTACTATGAAGTTATATACTAATGCAAAGTTCTAACACACTTCTGCAGGTCACGTCATACGTAATCACGGTCCCTAAACAGAAATGGGAGTTTCCTGTTCTTGCATGGGGTAAGAAAGAGCATCTGGGCTCTAATATAGTTTTCTTGTTTAATTTTCTATCCACTTTCTAACACGATCATATGAATAAACTTTTTGCACTAATCATGAGCAAGTAACAAAAGGATTTTGTTCTCAGTAAATTTTGTGACCTCATGTAAGGAAGATGATATCACAAGATTGGTGACCAAGATTCTCAAGCATGTTCTCCGTCCTTCCTGAGATATGATCAGGTAAGTGGACTTCGAAAGAATGAATCACTCTTAATATCTGGAATCTGGTCCCCCCATCAGTGCACTATGCAATTACTAAATTTTGTTGAATTTGATAGTTAAAATCAATTGTCTGCATAAAGTGTGCATATTATTATCCAATGAAAATAGTTTAATGAAGCTGATTGAGTATAGTATATCGAAAATGTGGATTCTTATTCTAACTCCTGTCTTCTGGTTTATTTATCCTAATTATTTACATGTGTGATGATAGTCTTTAATGAAATGATAGATGATATTCTTAGCTTAATTGTGTTTTGGATAACTTGTATAATTCTCTGTTGTGTGAATGGTACTGAAGTAGGTGGCGGCAAAAGAAACTAGTCATTGATCGCAGAAGAGTTTGAGGATAAATATGTAGTCATATATCAAAGAAGAACATTCAAAATTAAAAAATTGAAGAGATAGTACTCTTCCATTCACCAGTTAGTAATGGAAGACATTGTGCTACATATGACCAGCTATTATGCTTCAATTACTTGCAAGTGGGTTACGTCTTTATCTTTTTTCAGAATTCATTCATCAGTTACCTAAAGAGAAACCCATGACACAATGATGCTCATCATACTACAATTTTTCACATCAGCTTTCGAGTAAACGGTGAAGACTATATTGTATAATGGTAGTGGAGAAAAGTTTAAGTACTAAAACTTAAAACAAAACTTAAGTGATTAAAATAAGAAGGATGTTATTTCTATACAAACAAAACTTTTTAATTACGTTTGACTAGTGAGGCAGAGGTATTGGGCCATATGTCCCTACTGAATTCCAGCCCATTAATGGTCATTGTTTTTTACACCCCCATAGTTTCCATGGACACACCCATGGAGATGGTTAAAAGACCAAACTGTGCCCCTTTCACCACTCTTTGCCACTGTTGTTGTCGCCCCTTACCGTCACCAACCCTTGTCTGTGCCTTGTGTATAGATGAACTTAAAAAATAAAGTGATTTCATAATAACCTGAAATCACTTTTACATAAAAATAAAAAGAAACAACTTTTAAAGTCGAAAACTGATTTTTGAATTTTACAATTCAGGAATAAAATTAATTTAAAAATAAAATAAGTTTTTAGGTTATATAACTTGAAAGTCAACTAAGCTTTTATATGGTACAAATCAAAATTTTAACTTGTTTAATCAGAGAACTTTTATATGTTAAAAAATAACTTAGGAATTACATCATCGAAAAACAATGTTTTTAGGTTTAATTATTTTTTCATTTTGTGATAAATTTAGAAACCCTCAATATGGCAATTATATTATATTTTCACCTGTTGTCACATATACTTTCTTTCCAGCTATCCAAATGAATAAAATTTTCCTAGAAGATTTTTTTCTATTTGCAAAAATTATTCTTAAAGCAAACTGAAATTCTAAAATATAAAACCAAAAAAAGAAAGCATTGCATGAATAAGATAATTCTTTTGAAGGAGAAGTTAAATAAAGAAATGATAATAAATAAAAAATGTTGACAACACATTCTTTACTGTGTTTTTTAAAAGAAAAATCAGTTAATTGTTTAAATTTATTTAAAATCACAATTTTACATGTCGCACTTCTTATTTATTGGTTTTCACTCTCAATTTTGTAATGTTTTAAAAAAATCTAATAAAGATTGTGTAGAAAAAAAAAAAGTTAAAAAGTGATACTAAGACTTTTTTACAATTGTATCTACATGTTCATATAAACTCTAAAGACTTTTACTCTGAAGAGGCATGGTATAAGGTGTTAAATAAATAGCCAATACAAATATTTTCTCAATATAATATCTAAAATCAGATCACATTTCCTAAAAAAAAAACTATATAGAACAACCAAAAGGTGAAATTCAACATTTATATAACAAACAAGGAGTTTAAATGCAACTTAAATAAAAATTAGAGTTAAAAACATTTTTTTCTACATTTTCAGTCCTTTCCATACTTTATGCTTTTTTGTACTTCATCCCTCTACTTAAGTAAGCATAACACATTGAAATACTTATTCTCATGTTCCCATTATATCCTACTAAAATAAATGAAAGTATGGGTTTAATTGAGAGAATAAAAGATTGTGTTTTTTATAGTTGAGCGAATGGCTAAATTGGGAAGTAAAATTACATGAAATGATAAGATTAAATAGTGAGTGTGTGAAGAGGATGAATTGAAAGAAGTGTGTATTTATTGCATGAGAGATTTTTTTGTTGAAAATGCAAAATTGAAAGAAGAGGAATTGAAGTCCTTTTAAAATTGAACTTTATAGTCTGAAAGTTGGTGTCGGTGGTGAATGAAAAGTGAGGACAGAAGAATTAAGGGTCCCTCAACCCAATGCTTCTTCCTTTTCAAATATATATTTCACCACATCTTTTTTTCCAATATGCTTTCTATTGCTTTATTTGTTTCAACACCACCCCACCAAAACTATACCCCTATACTCTTATTATTTTATTTACATACATCACATTAAATATAAATAACATTAAATATTATATTGATTCTAAATTTATTGTTTTAACATTTTATGTACAAGGTAATTAATATGTTTTTTAGTCATTAAGTTTAGATAAGAAATTGAAATTTGTTTTTTTATTGATATATTTGATTTCTAAATTTAGAAAATAGATGGATATAGTTATTCTAATTTAATTCAATTATGATAACATTTTTTTACGTGTTAAATGATGTTTAGTATTTAGATTTAAATATGTCTAAATAATGTAAATAATTCAAACATAGTTTAAATTAAACTATATTAATGTTTTTTATAAAAATGAATTTTAATTTTACTTCTAAAAAAATAAAAACATTTAACCGTTAGTATGTTGATCTTTAATATAAGTTGTTTATGATTTATTAATATTTAATTTGTTAAAAATGTATATATAAGTGTAAATATCATATTAATAGACATGAGAAATATATAAGAAAAATTTTCGCAAAAATTAAAGATGATATAAAGTCTCTTATACGAATTTAGCTTACATTTTATTATTATTATTATTGTGTATTCGCTATGAATTCTCCTAAAAAGATTATCATAATCTTCCCACTTATTTTCTTTAACCTCACAAATAATCGAAGGTTCATGAAAACCACCACTTTAAATATAAAAGAAAAAATGTATAATAAGAAAAGGGAATCTTTTAAATAATAAAATGATAGATAATGGGGAAGAGTATGCTAGGAATGATTGTTAAAAGCTGTAGCAAAACAAAACCAATTTAATATTAATTATGATGGTTTTCACGTGTGATGGGATTTACTTTTAATTTTAAAAGTAGTAAGCAATTCAAACACAGTCTCCTTTTTTAAACTTTAGCAAATCAATATTGCACCATATTAAATTAATAGATTTATTCTATTTCACCATTTCAGTTTTATCCCTTTGAGTCATTTCATTTGACCTATCTTTGGAAGCTCGAACATGTTCATCAATGTTACCTTTTTGAACAAAAATCTAAACCCAAACATTTGTAACAGTTGTTGTTGCTGTTAAAAATGTGAAGCATTCCAGAAATAGTTAGAAGGTGAGAAAGAAGCAAGGAAGAAAGTCCAGCTGTTAAATGAGAATAGGCCACACTTCCACACACATGCTGGGGACACTCTGCTTCTCAACCTACCAACACCAACAACAGCATCCTAGGACACCATCCAATTTTCTATAAATTTTCACACAAAAAAGCTTACGTTTTCACAACATCATCACTTAATCTTATGTTTTTATCACATAGGAAGTTGACTTTCAAGAAAGACCACAACTAGATAAATTAAATGGTCCAATACTTGTGTCAGTGACTATTCGATTAAAGATTTCATTTTCTTATTAATAAAATAAAAACTAGACGATCTTGAATCCATTTTAATCGAAAAAATCTACCTCAAAACTTATAAATACAAAACTTAAGATAAAAAAAAATAAGTAATTATATTTATTAAATATTTAAGATTTAATTATGATAACGCACCCGTAACTAAAAGATATAATTTCTCGATCCCATGAAACAATTTAAAGTTAAAATATGAAACAATTTAAATATATATTTTTATCTTTTTAAAACATTTTTTAAAAATAAAATCATAACAAACAAAACTTCAAAACCAACAATACATTTATGTATGCTGATTTTTCAGTCCTTCTACGTTTTATTATATAATTGAAAATCATGTGACTTTTTTTTATCTTCTTTCTCATTGTCTTTTCATTAAATTTTGTTTCCTAAACAAAACAAATGGTTAATGGATTACACTAAAGTTGTCTGAGATAATTAATTTGTAACAGAGACACATTCACAATACGTGTTGAATCGTACGAAACAGATACAGCTATTTCGTCTTTATAACCAAACCAAGTGGATGCCTTCATTGCAACCAAAGAACTTTCGAAAACATTTTATTTTCAAAAGTAATCCTTTATTTCGTTTTAAACTGACATATTTCTATGGTTAAAAAAGATAAATGAAGCTTACATCACTTAAATAATAGCAGAAACTATAATATATAATCATATCATAAAATTTAATAATAATAAAAATAAAATATGTGATTCGTATAAGTCTTCTTCCAAAATTTCGTGAAACTTTATAAAATTATAAAATTAAAATCTAGCTATCTACAGTATGATGATAACTTTGTAAATTTGTGTAATTTTTTTTACATTAATTTATGTGGGATGATTAATCAATGAAAAAGTACTTTCTAGTTCAATTTTGTCATAATTTACTTAGAATTTATGTTCTTTTACTTTTCCTTTTTTGTGTACGTATTCTGCTTTTTTTTGAGATTTTCTCTCAACATTGTTAACATTATTGTGCACCTACCATTGCGCCATAACAAGTTATTCATCATCGTTTTGTTCTTAATATCAAGTACAAGTGGATATTTTCATTCTAGTTGTTCCATCTGTGATAGTTATACGATATAAATTAATAATATATTAATTTGAATACATACTATTGAGTATTTTAATAATTTTAGTATAACAGTTAGTTGTTATTTTATAAATCATTTTAGAAGTTTCATTATTTATTTATTGTATGTATTTTATTATATTTCCATTTTCGTGAATATAATCTAACTATCTTATTCGTGTGGTTACAACTAGTTTTTTTTTATAAGATCTATATTGAAATTTTGAAGTGAAGTTTTAGATTTTCTTAAATAAAAAAAAAAATGATGGTTGAAGTTAGGAGATGATACATGCACGGTGGTGGTTAACAGAGTTATTGTATATATTATAGGATAAGACGAAGATGAGTTGTACTTTTCCTGAACACACATACCTCATAACTTAATGTTTTTACATCTTTCTCATAAATCATTATACTCCTCAATTATGCTATGAATTTTTTTTATATTAACTAGGTCTAGTCAACGTATATTAGTTACTATTTCATTCTTATATATTTTTATTTTGTCCCCACATATAAATAAAAAACTCAATATATAAATATTAATGTAGGAAACACCTCAAGCAACCTCCTTCCATTGTTCCATATTGGTGGCTGCATATAGAAGAAAATATAACCTATACCCTATTTCATAATTGTATGATATTAATAATGAAATTAAGTTTAAATTAACCTTAAAAAATCAATTTGTTTGTAGGATGATATTTGTCTCTGTTTATATATTATAAATTAATATTAGCTTTAGTTAATGTAAGATTTTTTATATATTCTTTTTCATATAATATTATGAGTGAAACTGGAATGAGTGATGTGATAAAATCTGACAGATAAATGAGTATGTTTAACAAAAAAATAAATATTATTAAATAGATTTTAATAATAACTTTAATATTATATTAAGAATTAAACTTTAAACTTAACTCAATTAAAAAACTGATTTATAAAATTGACATTCTTTATAATCGAATGAAACTTTTAATACATAAAAATAATGTTTAAATATATAAATTTTAGGTATTTAGTTTGGACTTATTTTCATTACTACCTAACATGGCAACGGTGTACGTCTATGTAAATTGGGTTACAGTGAATAAGAAATAAAATTCACTTCATGTCATCCATATATGAGAGGAAAACAATTTTAAGTTCTTTGAATTTTGGTTTTGATTAATTGAAAAATATTGAGCTAAAGATTAGAAAATTCATATTCTCATTCCACCTTATTTTCAGACTTTTTTTCTCCAACTATAAAAGAATAACATTTGTATTAAAGATATTGTCATGAGTTGTACCTCTTCATTTCAAGTACACTACACCACACAACGTAGGTTTCTCATTTTCTAATTTCTCTGTTGTAATTACGGGATTTGGAGGAGTGCCTCCGAGGTGAGATATGTGATTTCAAGAATGCGTTGTCGTCCTCTATGGAAATAACTCTTAGTAAAAAAACATTAAATATCTTATAGATAAAAAAATAATTAGTAATTATACGAATTAATTTAGATAATATTTGTTTATTTAAAGTTTTATTCTTATCATTAACAACATCAAGAACTTTTATGAGTATTATAGAAACTGCTATTTTTAAATAAATGATGGATATAGTAGATAAGGTTTAGAGAAAAAAAAAAGACATCACACAGAATGATTATGTATGGTATATATTCAATATAGACATAAGATGTGGAAGGGTGGGCAAGTGAGCTATTCATACCCTCTTACCTATCTTTGATATATTACATCAATGATGGTTTCTTTTCTCAAATTATACCAATAACTTGTCAATTCCACAATAACCAATTCCATAATTTTCTGCTTTTCATTGATTTTGTCGGCTAATCATTCCAACTTATACCCAATATATCTCTTCCCACCTAAATTCAAAACCCCACCACACCCTTTTATTACAAATTCATCACTTTATTTAATAAAATTAATCTTAAATTTGTATTTATTTTTTACTTTGGATTCGGGTAGAGCATTCGACATGGTGAATGTATATAAATAGATTGGTTTTTGTTAGGAATATGAAGTAAGTGTTGTTTGTCTGTCTGTTGATTAGAATTAGGAAGTGGAGACAACAGAGAAAGACAGGTATTTTGTCATGTTCTCTTTCCTTCTTATAATTGGATGGACAAAGCTGAGCCAGAATAATTGCCTGCTACGTAAAGCTCCATTCTTCACCTTTCTGCATGTGTATGGATACTTCTTTCTCTCTCTCTATCTCTGCTCAATCTTCTTGCATGGTGTTGTTCAGTGTCCTTGGTTGTCCCCATGCATGCCCTTCTCATTCACGAACTTCCTCATACCATCATCTGTCATCATGAAGATCTCTCATGCAGTGTACCACAAAAGTAGCTTTCGTTTTCTTCATTTTCTTATACTCTTTGTCAACAACAACACGACACCACAAAAATAATTATTTCCTTCAGATGTTTTTTAAGACACCAAATAGACAAAAAAATAAAATTCGTTTTTTAATATTAATTAGGTATTGTATTAGTTACGTGTAGTACTTTTTTTCAGGGTAATATAACTCTTTATTCTAATTGAATCTCGATGAAACAGGAAAGTTTGTCTTTTGTTGCCTTCCAAAATTGTATTTATAGACACACTTACACGTGTAATATATATATATATATATATATATATATATATATATATATATATATATATATATATATATACATATATATATATATATATATATATTATACATGGAAAATTTATTTTTGACAGCACTTGTTTTAATTCTGACAACCCACTTTTAAAAACATTTTGGTCATTAAAAATATTTGTATTTGTAAAAGGAGAAAGATTGAAAGGGAAAATTAATGTATAGTGTGTATACAAGTTTTGTTAGGTATCAAAATAAATATACCCATTATACATATATAACTATTTTCTGTATTTAGTTTGTGCTTTATTTTTCTTTAATACTAATTAATGACCTGTGAAACCTTGTTTCTGAAATGAATTCACATCGAGAAGGAAAAATTAGGATTTTAAGTTAAAAGAAGTATTTTAATTTTGGGAAACAATGCACATGTTTCACATTGTTTGGCCTGGTAACATGTGTACTATTTTTGTTCAACTTGTTTTCAAGCACGTTAGTATAACACATGGTTTCACACAAATGAGATTGGATTTCATTGTTAGTGGAAAAAGAGTTATTTATGTCCAATATTTAATGTTTGCGGCGGAAGAATTTGATGTGTAAAATGCGTAATTACATTTTTTAATTAAAAATAACATTTTATATAAGACATTCTCTTAGTTTGTATGGATTTGGAGGTATAGATTTGAGATGAAAAAGAGGTAAAATTCAGTTGGTTTTTCTTTTGCATGTGACCCTTTTTAACTCACATGTAGTGTTTGTGTTTTTTTTTCTTGTCTTTTGTTGATCAATAGTTCTAATGGTGTGTCTTGATTGTGTTTGCGTTCGTAAAGACAAATTGAGCTATATATGCCTTTAAGAGTGTTTTAGGGGTGATGAAGTTGTTTAGTTACCTTTTAGGTAAGGGAAGTTAGTTCTTGTAATATGTGTGAGTTGGATAATTTTGATCGTTATTGAATCTAATTGACGTTAGTGCTTGAATTAAATGATATGACTTGAGAATTTAATTGAGTTTTACTTATGGTTTTAACTATTGTGACTGAGAGAACTGAATAGTTGAACAATTGTACAAATTGATATAAGTTTAAGGTATAAAAATTATGTTGAACCATTTCTCTAGAAAAACGATACCTATTTGAGCAATTGATCGGGTTTCATTTCACTTAAATCACAAATTTGAGTGTGTTGTAATCTGATATAGCATTGAGCGCAAGTTTGGTTATGCAAGTCTAGAAACATTTTTTCTTCAAATGCTGAGTGCTCAGTTTTGTGAATGTTTTATCCTGCTTTCTCTTCTTTTATGTTTTGTGTTGCTTTTGCAATTATTTTCAGTGTGAGTAGATGATAAGTTAAGTGTTAATACATGACAGAGGCATAGTTGTATAGTTTTATCTAGTTGTTATGTATAGAGATTCTTTCCTTTTGAATAACTTTTGTAGTTTTCAGTGTTTGTGTATATATATTATGTTACTATAGTTATTAAAATAGATAATTGTATTAATATTTTATATGTTTTTATATATCTATTTGTATATTATCAAAATTTATAATATCTTATTTAGTAATTTTATATTATTAAATGGGATGTCACATTAATTAACAAAATTTTAGATTTTAATTTATTTAATAATTTTCTTATAATCTTTTTTGGGTAAAAATTAATTCATGTCATATTTACTTTAGTCACTTATAAAATTAAATTAGACTTATATCATAAAAAAAATATAATAGGATTATAATAATGTATCAAAAGAAAAGAAAATAACTCCATTATTTAGGACAACAATTTAAAAATAACAAAATTAATGAGTAAATATACCATTTGATGTCTCCACATCATTTGTGTTGTGTGTGCGACCAAAATTGATCAAAAATTTAAAAGAACAATTCAATAGGCTTTCCCAACTCATTCATCAACTCTTGAAGAACAATGTTACATAAATGAAATTTGTCGACGCCTAGAGTTCATCTTGAAATTCGAGCCAATTGTAGAAATGTGACCTGATTCATTTACAAATTTCATCATGACCTGATTCTGATTTCAATTTTAGATTCATCGAGCATAAAAAATAGTATATTTATAACTTAAACTTTTTTTTTCATGAAAATTAGTTAGATATCATTTTTGGACGTGACCCTTATCTTTGTCACTAATTAATTTTTGGTGATAAACTTAAGCTTCCCTTCTTAAGCAGGCACCATACACATGCATGGTTATCAGTTTTCCACCATAATTAATCACAGATTTTAATTACTTATTTAGTTTGAAACATCCACTCATTAAATACTTTCATTGTCGGAAGTTGATGCAATGGCATCGCTCTCATTGTAATTTAAAAATGAGAAGTTCAGTATTACATATAAAAAAACTAATATATTCCTTCATTAGATTTTTAATTAAAACTGTTCATGACTAATTAATCAAACAAAATTTGTATTTTACAAGTTTAAAACACAAAAATACCTCGGTTGACCAAAACCTAGGGCAAGCAATTTTATAGAATAAAAAAATCAGTGGGGATAGAAAGTCAAAGATTGCATAAACCTCAATCGAAATGTTTAACACTGTTTAAATTATGCAATCCTTTTTAGGTACGACATCTCATCGATCACTTCTGGTTATATACGCATTTTGTAATTATTCGGAAGAAGATGATGAATCAAAATACAATGGCATGCATTTTTTTAATGCAACTTATTTTAGCCTTTCCATTTAGTTACAACAACACTTTTAAATTTATATAATAAGTTAGTTGATATTATGATATATATTTGCCTTTTATTTTATGTAATTTGCATGGACTTCATTTTATGTATTATTTTTAAGATTAATATAGTTTTTCTTACGGAAATATTAGAAAAATCACATGAGAGGTAAATTATCGTTACAGATTTATAATAGATTTCATTTTACATCAATTTTTTTAATATTATATTGGGTTTATAATATATAAGTTGATATAAATTTCATTTTACAAATTAGTTTTATAATATTAAATTCTATTGGAATTACTCAATTAAAATTATCATGTTATCTACTATCAAATTATTCATTAATAATATTTAATCTTATAATTAATATGTATATATTTTAATATAAAAAATTTTATATCAATTAAAAACAAAACATATTTATATTATATATTTAGATATAAATTTGATTTTGTAAGATTGAATTGAATTTAAAAAAATTTCACAGTATGTACCTAATTTTAGGTTTGTACATGATGGTGTTACATGTTTGTTTGGCTAAAATTTGTAGAGTTTGTTGTATACATAAAGCAAAAGAGAAAAGGTTAGATTTTGAGAATTTTATAAAAGCAGCATAATAAATTAGAGAAATGATGATTGATTGGGTGGGGCAAATAGAAAAGTATGAATGATTTTATGAAGAAGTTGAGTTTGAGAGAGGGGTCCATATGATACATTGGCAGCCAGCTATGGTCGTTTTGTCTTGCATATTGCATTCTTATCCTTAGCTTCAGAATGTACATAAAATTATATCATCAATCAACAACCAATGATGTTAGACCTAATCTAACAAACCCAATAATCATAATTTTGAATTAAATATATATGTTAGTAGATAAACGTCAACCCTTACTTTGGCATCAGGTATGCTGTTTGCTATATGCATCACACACCTCTGCCTGCACCCTTAGGCAATTCTCATTGAAAATTCTATTCAATTTTAGAATTAGTAATTTCATTTTATATTTATTGTAATTTTTATATTTTTATTAACATAGTCAAACCTTTATTTAAAAAAAAATAATTAAATCTCTATTTTTGCTTGTGACATTTTCTATTAAATTGTTCGTTTGAAGTAATCACATGTCAAAATTTGAATTTATCATGTATTAAAATATTATTAAAAAGAATTTAATATAGAAAGTGACATACATTTTATTACGTGACATACATATTTTATATACGTAACACTTTTAAATAATATTAACATAAATTCAATATAAAACATTATATTGAGTTTTCTTCTAAAATTATATTGTTTTTTCTCTTTTAAAATTATATTGAGTTTTCTTATAATAAAATAGAGTCATAAATAGATAAATCTATAATATTTTTCTCTCTTAAAATATTGTTTTTTTATCCTCATCTACAATATAAAAAAAAATGCTACACAAAATAATAATTTATTAAATTAAATTAGGTGGGTTGGTGAGTTAATCCGACTCACCACGGGTTCAATCCGAATGAGCCGGGTTAAAAATTAATCCGCATAAAAAAATTATATTTTTTTCAAATCTAATCCAACTCAAATCCATGGCGAGTCGGATTGACTCACGAGGAGTTACAATCCATTTTGACGATACTAATCGTGATAAATGAGTAATGGTAGAAAAATAATAATTGTAATAACTAAAAAAATAATTACAGTAATAATAATAACAAAATGTCACTATTTTTTAGGATACCATATGGAAGGTGAAGTTGCACATCCCCCGTTCTTACAACATAAGGACAAAATCACAATATTTTCAAAACTGAAAGGCAAAATTCATGATAACAAGATTAACGAGAAAGTGATAAGTGAAAGATAGAGTTTGGAATATTAAGCCAAAAATAAAATATTAAATGATAGAAGTATTTTATTTTACATTATTTATACTGTTTTTATAAAGAAAACAAAAATATATTATTGTTTTAATGGCATATGATTTAAGGTAGATAAGGTGGTAACTTCTATTTCTCATTATTTAGCAATGAATGAATTAAACATATGTACTTGTGTGACTTGTACTTTCCTTCAATTTTGTATTAATCATAAACTCATTAATGCACATTCCCATTTTAACCTAAAACTGCAAATTATTATGGCTTAAAACTACCATTCTGTTGTCATTCTTAAAGACCATAAACTAATGTTGGTAGTATGTTTCCACTTATAATTTAATTAGTAATTAGTTGAGATGTTAGTTAATAGCAGATAAGTTAATTACTAAATATAAAATGGCATAAAATAGCATAACTATATAAGTTTTATTATATAAAATTTATAGTTTTTAGACCAAAATGTAGTGTCATGTAATTATAATTTATATTTTTTAAAAAAATAATTAAAATTTTATTAAACTATTTTTACTTCTATTTATTTTTTAAAATTTATACATTTTCATTTAAATAATTCATTTTATCTAAACTACTAAATATAATGATTATTAATTAATTATAATTTTATTTGTTTTCATAGATTTTTTCTTATTTTTGAATTTAAACCATTGTATTATTGAATTTCTAGTTTTACAGATTTTAATATAAAATTATAGATTAGAATAGATAAAAAAGTTAAAAATACAAAAAAAAAATGTTAAAATATAAGAAATAATAATGATAAAAAAATAAATAAATTACAAACCCTAAATTAGTTAGAATAGTCTATAGCATATTAATTAAAAGATCTTGAAATAATTTAAATTACTTTTTCAACAAACATTTTTTTTGTTTTGGTGACTCTAGTAGTAAAAATAAATTACTTTGAAATAAAGATGTGTTATATTAAATAAAAAATAAGATTGATTATATGTATTGTTTATATTTTTATGTTTTAAAGAAGTAATTGTTTTCAAAAGTTTGAAAACACAGCAGAAGTAATTTTAAATTTCTGGTCACTTCTACCTTTTTTTTTCATGATCATTTAGAAGTTGGCATTTCTGAATAAAATAATTTTAAGAAAAGGGTAAAACTAGGCAAATGAAAAAAAAAATTGCTCATAAAGTATGCTACTTATAATAGGGTTTCCTCATGTGGATAGACATATATTGCTATATAAAAATATGTGTCTGTTTAACGGTAACTAACACAAGAGAAAATAATAACAGTACTATTCTACTAGCTAGTCATGTGCTTCCTCAACATTTTCAAAATCAAAATTAAACACTTTTTAGATTACAATTATTTTGCTTCATCGTCTCAATCTTTTGGAAATTCGAAACATAATTACCAATATCTTTATTATTCAATTTTATTATATTTTAAAATGTTATGATATTATATAATAATGGGTTTAATATGATTTTGGTATCTTGGTTTTTAGTAAAAGTTGATTTTAGTTTCTTTTTTAAACTTTAGACTAATTTAGTTTACATTTTTTAAATTGTGTGAATTTAATCATTTTTAACTAAGTTTTGTTAAGTTTATTTGATGTTTTAAATATATTTCTTAACTAATAATGAAGAGAAAAATGTATCAAATAGTGTAAATAATTTAAATACTATCCTGAAATATATTTGAAACATTGAATAAATTTAACATTGTTAAACTGACTAAATACACACATTTTAAAATCAAGGGACTAAATTGAATAAAAATTTCGAAAAGTGGCTAATTCTAATTTTTACTAAAAATTAAGAAATAAGAAACATATTTAAACCTGTAAAAATTGATATTTTTAAAATAATAATTTTATATTTTAAGAATGGAGTAATCATATAATTTAAATATGTATTTTTCTTTCCATTTTTTGATGTATTTTTTTAAGAATAAAATCGTGACAAAAATTGAGAACTCCAAAATGAAACAATAACTACTTTAATAATATTATTTCAAAAATCTTGAAAATCAAACATTGATTATAAATAAATTATGTTGAAATGAGTCTAATATAACAGTTACTTCCGAAGAAAAAAAAAAGTGAACAAGGACATTAATAGTGCATTATTTTAACTTAGATAGCAAAGGTGAAAATTTATTATAAAAAAGTGTATAAATTGTAAGTAGGAATGATTATGGAAGGTGTGTTTTGGTGTCAGTGTACTATAACGCGAATGTTGGCTTGGCAACTTTCACATAAGATAGATTGATAGAGAGATAATAGACACTTAACCAAACAAAGGAATCATTTCTAAACTCATTTTTGAAATTATCATATAAATGATGTGGACACACAACAACTCAATACTTCTCTCATTTCATCATTTTCTCTTTTGTAATCTTTCTTGTGTTCAACAATCTTGTTCTGATTAAATCTGAAAATAAGTTTATGTAATTAAAGACTTAAACTCGAGGTTTTTAATTAATTCGACAGTGGGCTTATTTTAAAAACAAAATTCATGGTGAAATTGAAATGTTCTAAAATTTGATAAGAAAATTAAAAGAAATTGATATTTTTAAATTTTATGAATTGAACTAAATAAAAAGAATCAAATTTAATCTAAGAAACTAAGAATTTGAAATTGTTCGTATTTGGAGTTTATGTTTCTCTCTTTTATATTTCCTCGATTTTATTTTAGTTGTTGTCAACTTAACAAACATCGAAACATTGTTAAGATAATTATTTATCATTTAGCACTTTTTACTGATATGTTGATTAAAATTGTTATGTTTATTTAAAATCTTATGATTATTTTTTGTTATTGTTGTTGTTTAAAATTATTGTTATGTTTTATTCCGTATTAGTTAAAGATTTCATGATCAATGTTGAGAATATTTGTTTTGGTAAATTTGAACTAAATTTTTATAATTGACATTTGCCTTGTTTATTTTTTATATTGTTTTATTCTACAATCAATAAAAATGTTATTTTTTATTAATATTTTGATACCATTTTCTGTTTTAATATTGTTTAATAATTTTTGGCCGTAGTAATTGTTTAATGTTTGTTCTCAAATTTCTTTATTCTATGTAGTCCATATATTTATTAGGAGTCAATGTCATTTCTTTCAGTAGAGAATGATAAATTTGAGAGTGATACATTTGTTGTGTCTACAAGAGGAAAATATTCATCAACATTAACATGTTAAAAGACCAATGACGTATAACAGTAATACATTTTTTGTTTTTGCAAGAGGAAAATGTTTATATCATTTAATCAAGTCATCATCTTTCTAACAATCTTAATATTTATTTAATATAAGAAACTTCATTTCTTTTTTACTAATATTAAGCCTTTTGATTTAAAGAACTTGTAATCAACAATTATTATTGTTTTTTAAATTGGTGGCAATTGAAGAAAGTTTTAGTGATAATAATAAAAACAAAAAAAATCAACAAAACAAAGTAAATCAGAAATAGCATAATATTAAAGTGTTAGTTCAAGGCTTCATTCATAAACCAGAAATAAGTTATGTTCTGTGTAATAAATCATAGCACATAGTATATCATAGAGAAAACCTCAAAAATTCAAACATTTACTAAGATATTTATATTTATTTTATCGTATAAAAATTAATGCATGGTCAAACTTGTCACTCGATTTAATTTTACTTGATAAAATATTTAAGATTAATTAAAAATAAAGTGTTATTCCGTAAAAGATAAAATAATGAAATAAAAAGTAAATGAAAAATCTAATATAAATTAAAACTTAGTTTAAACCTTTCAAATTCTTTTCCTAATACTAATTCAAACTAAAACTGTCATTAATATAATAGTATCCTAAAATGTTTTTTTTTTCATTTTAATTTATTTCTTTTTTTTCCATCACAAATCAACCTGTGTCTACCCAAATTGTATTTGAACTTGTTTTCGATATTAAATAATCTTAAAAATTAAATACAGAATGGAAATACGTATTTATAAATTCACTCGTCTTTATATCCGTTTTTCGATTTTAAATTATTAAATATTTTTAATTCATTTAATAACATTTTTTATTATTATACGAGTCTGATTAAAAAATATTTTTTTACATTAAATTTTCATAGTATCACGTGGCATTTATGATTTTTTAATAAAAATAGTTATTTAACAAAACACATAGAAATAAAATACAAATTCCATAAGAATTTAATTAAAAGAGAAAAAGAAAATATTTGGCGCAAACACTTCGATGTCAAAACAGCTAGTTGGGGCACAGCGAAATCCAACCCAAACAATTCCCACGCGCTTCCGCAAACTTCAAAAGGCAACTTCCTTGTCTTATTAGAGAGTGTGAGTCACGCGCCCAACATCGAGTGCCAAACAACAAATGTCGAGATTCTATCCTGTCACAAAAATTTCTCACTCACCCACTATGCGACTCAGTGAGACCCTCCTCACAAACACAACAAACAACGACAAAGAATTTTAAGAAAAAAAACCACTTTGGTTCAGTGACAACTTAGTGGTTGAACTTACCCAGTCTTAAAAATATGGAATTTGAAAAATTGACTAATGAATATGTAATTTAATGTCAAATTAATCATTTACTAACATAAATTTTCTTATGAAAAAAGATTATTGAACCTTTTAATTCAGAAATTAAATTAGAAAAAACAAAATTCTCATGGGTTCTGTAATGATAAAAATAGAATAGTATAAAAGAAGAAGCCATGTTTGTGTTTTTGAGTGGAGTTTTTAACCTATGCAAATCATTGGTGAATGCGAACACATGAGAGGGAGAGAGAGAGTGCGTATGTATGTATAGAGAGATACATACAGAGAAGGGAATACAGATCCATTTGAATACATGGTTCTTTACCTGCTCTTGTGTGTTCAGCTACATGTTTGAGCATTTGAGCATCTAACACCAAACCCTAAAAAAAGCATTATCCTCTTCCTTTGTTCTTTGCCCCTTTGCCTTTGCACAACCCTTTTTCTCTTTCCTCTTCATTTATTTTGCTTTCCCTCTTCTGCAATAATAATGGCAATCATTTTCATTTTCTCCCTCTGAACACTTTCTCCTACTCCAACACACACCCTCTTTACAGATCCTGTCATATCTCTTTTCACAACTGCTTTCCTTTTTCTTTGTGGCTGCCAAAACAATCTGTTCGAGTCAGAGAGAGAAACAACCAACCAAAGGTTTCAGCTTTAGATCTGAGGGAGCTAAGGTTGTTTCGACCAATGGAGACACCCCGTGTCTCTTGTCTTTCACCTGAGAAGAAAGTTTCTTGCTTTGTGCTTTGACCCTTATTCTTCTTCTTCTTTTTCATCATCATCTTACTCTTTCTTCTACTACTGCCTTACTTAGTAACTTTCAAATTAGCTCTACCTTGTGAGCCACTGAAAGAGGGTCAACAATGCTGGCCATTGGGGTACATGGCACCAGTATCCGCACAAGTACTACTTGCACTGCTTTGCTCAGAGAACTTGAGGTCTTTCTCCTTCTTTTGTGTTTCAGAATTCTGGGTTTTGAGGAATTTGTCGGTGCAAAATAAATGAGGACACGGGGTTTTTTTTTTTTTCGTGATGAAGAGTCTGCTCGTGATTATTTGTTCATGATATGCCTACCCTTTTCTTTTTTTTTCTTTTTTGTTTATTTTCTTCTTCTTCTTCTTGAGTATTCTCTACCCAATGATGTGGTGTTTCTCTTCAGGTCAACTTTTTGTCTGTTCCACTGTGTCAAAAGGGAGACCACTGATAGGGTCTCTGTAGGTTATTTTATTACGGAGGAAAGGGGCTTTGTCTTTCTTCATGAGATTGATTACCTGAGCTGAAAAGGGCCCTTTTTCAGCTTTTTAAAATTTCGTTGTTTTTTAGCCTAAATTTTGAAAGCTTTTTTTTACTGTATGTTTCAAATTTCATCGAATTGGGATTCTTGATGCATTTTAGAAGTTACCAGTTTAGCAGTTGGTATGAAGTTTTGAGTTGACTTGGTCTTTAATAATCCAATTTTTTACAACAGTTCATTGTTTCTTTAATCTCGTTGCTTTGTGGTCAGAGAACCGGTTTGTTTTTGGTGACAATTTGGTTTAGGCTTGGTTTAGTGTTTTATGGTTTTGTTGATTTGCATTAATGTGTCTATAAGAAGTTATTACCAATTTGTTTGTTGTTTTCACTTGTACTTTATTCTTTCCTTGTTACTTTCGTTATCTACTGTTTAATTATTATACCTTGGTGTAGTGTTTTATAATTTTGTTGATTTACCAAACTGTTTGCTGTTTTCACTTTCACTTTAATCTTTATTTGTTACATTTTTTCTCTATAGCTTTTCTTTTCTTGGATTGACTGATACTGTTATGTGTGCAGCAAATATGGAACGACATTGGGGAGAGCGAGGTGGACAAAGATCGAATGTTGATGGAACTGGAGAGGGAATGCCTAGAAGTATACAGGAGGAAGGTTGATGAGGCCGCAAACACAAAAGCACGTTTTCATCAAACAGTTGCTGCCAAGGAAGCAGAGCTTGCGACACTAATGGCTTCACTTGGTGAACATGACATTCATTCACCGGTAAAGCAATTTGCTCTTATTCAAAAGTCAATTTCTTAACTGGATTTCCATAAGTGTCTGTCTGGATACAAAGAAAAAGTTAAATTATTAATGAATTCAAAATTGCCTAGGCGATGGTGCTTAACTTGCACCAGTTTAGAGTGTCAATGTGTGATGTTGTTATTAGAGCTTCAATCTCCACTATGTCTCCTACACCAATGTTCCGGCACCCTCACTCCAACATGCCAATGAAAAAAAGGACGCAAATGATATTATTTATTTGATGTTGCTGCAATCAGTAAATCTTAAGAGCCGTGGCTGCTGCTGTAGGACTGTCTGAATTTGTGAATATTGATGTAGGATAGTAGCACCTTTATACTGTTCATGTGAAATATATGCAAAGCATTGTCCTGTATTGAGTAATATGTATGGAATGTTTTACTTACATGGTTTGTGATTCTTTTACCTACCTATTTGAGGATAATGGTGATATTTGGTATGAACTTACTAAAAAGATATGCTTAGGAGTTAGCTTTTGGGCTTTGAGAGGATAAAAGATATAATTGCATGATACGTGTTTCTGATACTTTTTTCTGTGAATATGTAGATTAAGATAGAGAAGAGATCCTCTTCCCTGAAGGAGAAACTTGCATCCATCACACCTTTGGTTGAAGAACTGAAGAAGAAAAAAGATGAAAGGTTGAAGCAGTTTGACGATGTAAAGACTCAAATAGAGAAGATAAGTGGGGAGATTTTTGGATTCCATTCTGTCAGTAATTCTTTAAGCATCACAACAGTTGAGGATGAACAGGACTTGTCACATAGAAGACTTAACGAATATCAAACACATCTCCGAACTCTTCAAAAGGAAAAGGTTTGTATTATGGTAGAATCTGATCTTTGATCAATCATGTAGAATATGATCTTTGAACTTCCATAGACTTTTGAATTTTGTGAATGATCAATTCTTTTAATATTTTTCCTTATATGTGCCTGGTCCCTGCCCTTTATTTATTTCTCCTAATAAACGCAGTACATATGGAAATTTAAATGCTTTTCTTGACCCTTTTTGCCCTATTTTAAATTTCTTTTATACCACTCATGAAAGAATCTTCGAGGACAAGAAAAGTCTACTTATAAGTGGGTTTGGGATATTCAAAATGCATTCTCATATCAATTACTATATCGATACTTCTTTATAGCTCATTCTTTACATTTTTTAATGTCTGTTCTTTTCAGTCTGACCGTCTTCAAAAGGTCTTGCAATGCGTGAATGAGGTCCATTCTCTTTGTAGTGTGCTTGGGTTGGATTTTGGCCAAACTGTGGGTGATGTGCATCCAAGTTTGCACGGGACTCAGGTGGAACAATCAACTAATATTAGCAATAGCACATTGGAAGGCCTAGAGCAGAGCATTCTAAAGTTAAAAATAGAAAGGAAAACCAGAATTCAGAAGGTGATTTATGAGCTCCGTACTTATTATTTTTCAGTTTATTGGTTCTTGAAATTTCTTCCCTTCCTTTACTCTGGTCTCTGACTTATAGTATACTCTTTACAAAATTGCAGCTGAAGGATGTTGTAGCTAAACTGTTTGAACTTTGGAATTTGATGGATTCATCAAAAGAAGAGAGAAACTGTTTTAGGGTGATTACTTCTATTGTTGGAACGTCAGAATCAGAAATCATTGATCGAGGTGTTCTTTCAACAGAGATGATTGAGAAGGTCTCGAAGTTTCTTTCTATTTCCTCACCCTTTGTTTATTTATTTTTTCATTCTTTCAATTTATTCTTTGGAGATGCAGCACCTAAACTGAAGAGTCTTTTTGCAGGCTTCAGCGGAAGTGGACAGGCTTACGAAACTAAAAGCTAGCAGAATGAAAGAACTTGTTTTTAAGAAGAGGTCAGAGTTAGAGGAAATATGTAGATTGACTCATATTGAACCAGATACAAGTACTGCTGCGAGAAAGCTGGTGCATTGATAGATTATGGTCTGTTCCAATACATTCATAGATTAATTT